>NW_027288434.1:0-127267 GCF_047511675.1 Marmota flaviventris
TGGTAAGGATAGGGTTAGGATTAGGAATATGGTAAGTTTTAGGCCTAGGGTTAGCATTTGGGTTAGGATTATGGTTAGGGTAATGGATAGGGTTAGAGCTAAGTTTATGGTCATTATTAGTGCTAGGTTTAGGTTTATGGTTAGGGTTATGGTTAAAGCTCGGTTAGGGTTCAGATTAGGCTAGGTTTTGGGTTAAGATAGGGCTAGGGTTAGGGTTATTGCTAATGTAAGTATTAGGGTTACAATTAGGGCTAGTTTTAGGGTTAGGGTTAGGGCTAGGTCTAAGTTTTATTGTTCAGGATTATGTTTAGGGTGATGTTTAAATGTAGTGTTAGTGTTAGCATAGAATCAGGTTTAAGGTTAGTTTTAGGGTTCTGACTAAACCTCAAATTAGGGGTAGAGTTGGGGCTAGGTGTAGGTTTAGGGTTTGGTTTAGGTTAAGGGTTAGGGTTAGGGCTATGGCTCAGTTTATATTAGGTCTAGGGCTAGAGTTAGGGCTAGTTTTAGGAGTAGCATTAGGGTTAGGGTTATGGTTAGTCTTAGGTTAAGTCTTAGGCTTTGCATTAGGGTTAGATTTAGAGTTAGGTTTAGATCTAGGGTTAGGGTTAGGGCTAAGGAAATGGCTAGGATTAGGCCTAGGATGTGTAGGGCTAGGTTTAGAGTTCTAGTAATGAATATGGTAGAACTAGTTTTAGGCTAGGGTTAGATGTAGACTTAGTTTTAGGGCTAGAGTTAGGATTAGGTTTAGGGTTAGGGATAGGGATAATTTAGGTCTAAGATTAGGGATAGGGTTGGTTTTAAGTTAGGACTAGGTTTAAGGTTAGGGTTATTCTGCTGCCCTTCCTCTCTTGTTTTTATTTTTCCCTTTCCCCTCACTTCCTCTTATATGTAATTTTGTATAACAATGAGGGTCTCCTTCCATTTCCATGCAATTTCCCTTCTCTCTCCCTTTCCCTCCCCCCTCTCATCCCTGTTTAATGGTGATCTTCTTCTCATGCTCTTCCTCCCTGTTATGTTCTTAGTTGCCCTCCTTATATCAAAGAAGACATTTGGCATTTGATTTGAGGGATTGGCTGGTTTACTTAACATAATCTGCTCTAATGTCATCCATTTCCCTGCAAATGCCATTATTTTGTCATTTTTTAGTGCTGAGTAATACTACATTGTGTATAAATGCCACATTTTTTTATCCATTCTTCTATTGAAGGGCCTCTAGGTTG
The DNA here is from genome assembly GCF_047511675.1 of Marmota flaviventris. Lineage (NCBI taxonomy): Eukaryota > Metazoa > Chordata > Mammalia > Rodentia > Sciuridae > Marmota > Marmota flaviventris. The sequence continues at coordinate 1,221 of NW_027288434.1, forward strand.
GTTCCACAGTCTAGCTATTGTGAATTGTGCTGCTATGAACATCGATGTAGCTGTATCCCTATAATACACTTTTTACGGTCTTTGTGGAATAGACTGAGAAGGGGGATAGCTGGGTCAAATGGTGGTTACATCCCAGCTTTCCGAGGTATCTCCATAGTGCTTTCCAAATTGGTTGCATCAATTTGCAGTCCCACCAGCAATGTACAAGTGTACCCTTTTCCCCACATCCTCGCCAGCACTTGTTATTGTTTGACTTCATAATGGCTGCCAATCTTACTGGAGTGAGATAGTATGTTAGGGTGGTTTTAATTTGCATTTCTCTGACTGCTAGAGATGGTGAGCAATTTTTCATGTACTTTTTGATTGATTGTATGTCCTCTTCTGAGAAGTTTCTGTTCAGGTCCTTGGCCCATTTGTTGATTGGGTTGTTTGTTTTCTTATTGTTTAATTTTTTGAGTTCTTTGTATACTCTGGATATTAGGGCTCTATCTGAAGTGAGAGGAGTAAAGATTTGTTCCCAGGATGTAGGCTCCCTATTTACCTCTCTTATTGTTTGTCTTGCTGAGAAAAAACTTTTTAGTTTGTGTAAGTCCCATTTGTTGATTCTTGTTTTTAACTCTTGTGTTATGGGTGTCCTATTAAGGAATTTGGAGAACGACCCCACAATATATAGATTAGAGCCAACTTTTTTTTCTATTAGATGCAGAGTCTCTGTTTTGATATCAATCTCCTTGATCCATTTTGAGTTAACATTTTTGCATGGCGAGAGAAAGGGATTCAGATTCATTTTGTTGTATATGGATTTCCAGTTTTCCCAGCACCATTTGTTGAAGATGTTATCTTTTCTCCATTGCATGCTTTTAGCTCCTTTGTAAATATAAGATAGTTGTAATTTTGTGGATTGGTCCTCTGTGTCCTCTGCAGAATACAACATACACTAGTATGGCAGTATGTAAAAAAGTGGATGTGTAACCAATGTGATTCTCCAACCTGTATATGGGGTAAAAATGGAAGTTTATAATCCACTTGAATCAAATATATAAAATATGATATGTCAAGAGTTTTGTAATGTTTTGATCAACTAATAATAATAATAAAAAGAACAGATTTTACTATTTGAATTCACTATATTTTTATAAATCTACTTTATACTTAAACTATTAACAATTTTCTGGTAGGATTATGCTAAATATAATGATTATGACTTGGCCAACTTCTTCTTATAATTAGACCATTGCTTTATATAGATTGAAGATTAGTTGGTAAGCACAAATAAATTCATAATTTGTGTTTTTAGAGTATACTATTTGCACTATACAAAATAAAAATTTCATTATATAATGTACAATTAAAAAAAAAAGATTAGGGTTATGATTAAGGCTAGGTTTAGGGCTAATTTGGGCTAGGGTTTGTGTTCGGATTAGGGCTAGGATTATATCTAGTGCTAATGTCAGGTCTAGGGTTACAGTTATGGATAGTTTTATGGTTAGGTTTTGGCTAGGTCTAATGTAAGGATTAGGTTTAGGGTAAGGGTTAGGTTAGAGCTAGGGGAATTATTAAAGTCAGGGTCATGGTTAAGGTTTCTTTTATTTTTCAGTTTAGGGTGAGGGCTCAAATTAGCATTAGGGTTATAGTTAGGGTAATGGTAGGGTTAGATTTAGGGTTCAGGTTAGGTTTAGGGTAATTGATAGGGTTGAGGTCAGTGATAGGTTTCGGGTTAGGCCTAGGGTTAGCATTAGGGAAAGGGTTATGTTTAGGGTAATGGATAGAGTTAGAGTTAAGTTTATGGCTAGGGTTATGGTTAAGATTAGGTCTTGAGATAGGGTTAGGACTAAAGTTAGCATTAGGTTATGTGTTATGATTAGGGTAATGGATACAGTTAGAGCTAAGGTTACAGCTAGACTTATGGTTAGGATTAGGTCTTGAGTTAGTGTTAAGGTATGGGTTAGAACTAGGATTAGTGTTAGTATTATGTTTAGTATAAGAGTTAGGTTCTGAGCTGTGATTAGGGTTAGAGCAAGTGTTAGGTTTAGGGATATGTTTAGGGATAGGATTAGCATAGTTCTAGGGTTAGGATAAGGATTAGGAAAATTGTTATAATTAAGTTCAGGGTTAGGGTTAGGATAATAAATATGGTTATATGTAGGTTTAGGGTTGGGGACAGGGTTAGATTTAAGTTTAGGGTTAGGTCTATTGTTATGTTTAGGTTTGTGGTAAGGGTTAGTGTTTTATCTATGTTTAGGGCTATAGTGAGTATTAGTTTAGGGTTAGGTCTAGGGTTAGTTTTCCATTTAGGGTTAGAATTATGGTTAGGGTTAAGGCTAGGGTTACAATTAGGGTTAGGGTTAGGGTTAAATTTAGGGTAATGGTAGGTTTAGAGCTAGGGTTAGGGCTAGGGTTAAGGTTAGGATTAGGACTAGATTTAGGGTTAGATTCAGGGATAGTTCTAGGTTTATGTTTATAGTAAGGGTTAGGTTTTGAGCTAGGGTTAGGACTAAGGTAGGGTTAGGTTTGGGTTAGGGCTAGGGTTAGGGTTAGGGTTATGCTTAGGGCTAGGTTAAGGCCTAGGATTAGCTCTAGGTTTTGTATTAGGTTTAGGCCTAGTGTTAAAGCTGTGGGTAATGTAAGAGTTAGGGTTATGATTAGGGCTAGTTTTAGGGTTAAGGTTATGCCAAGGTCTAGTGTTAGGTTTAGATTTTCAGATAGGGTCAGGTTTAGAAGTAGGTTTACTGTTAAAGGCAGAATCACTGTTTGGGTTAGAGTTCAAGTTAGGGTTACAGTGAGAATTAGGAGTAGGTTTAGGTCTAAGGATAGGGTTAGTTTTTGTGTTAGGATAAGTGTTATTGTTAGGCCTAGGAATAGGTTGTGTTTGGGTCTAGGGCTAGAGGTAAGGCTAGATTTAGGAATAGGCTTAAGTCCAGGGATAGTGTTAGATTTTAGTCTAGTGTTAGGGTCAGGTTTAGAACTAGGGTTTGTGTTAGGATCAGGAGAAGGGTCAGGGTTAGCATTCGGTTTTGGGATAGGATTAAAACTAGAATGAGGGCTAGGGCCAGGACTATTAATAAGGTTAGAATTTTGGTTAGCCTATAGATTAGGCATAGGACTAGGTCTACCATTTGGGTTAGTTTTAGTTCAGTTTATGTTTAGGGTTATTCATAGGGTAAGGGATAGCCTTAGAGCTAGGGTTAGGGTTAGAGTTAGGGTTAGGGTTAAATCTAGGTTTAGGGTTTGGATTAGGGCTAGTTTTTCTGTTAGGGTTAGGGCTAATGTTAGGGCACTGGATAATGTAAGTACTAGGGTTACAATTACGATTAGTTTTAGGGTTAGGGTTAGGGGTAAGTCTAGTGTTAAGGTTAGGTTTAAGGTTAGAATGATATTTAGAGCTAGGTTTAGTGTTAGGATATGAGTCAGGGTCAGGTTAGTATTAAGACTCGAATTAAGAATAGGTTTACTTTTAAGTTTCAGTTTAAGTTTAGGAGGGTGTTTAGAGCTAGGGTGAGTGTTAAGATATGAGTCAGAGTCAGGGTTAGATTTAAGGTTAGGGTTAGGACTAGAATTAAGGCTATGGTGAGGTCTAGGAGTAGTGTTAGTGTTTGGTTTAAGTTAAGGTTTATGGTTAGGGCTATTTCTCAGTTTGTTTTACTGCTAGGGTTAGGGTTAGGGCTAGTTTTACGATTAGCATTAGTATTAGGGCTAGTTTTAATGTTAGGCTTAGGTTTAGGGTTTGATTTCGAGTTAGGGTTAGATCCAGTTTTAGGGCTAGAACTAAGGATAGGGCAAGGGTTAGGGTTATGTTAATGGATTGGCTTAGAACTAGGGATAGGGATAATGTGAGAGTTAGAGTTAGTCATAGGGCTAGGGTTAGGGTTAGATTTAGGTATAAGTTAGTGGTATGGCAAGTGTTAGGGTTTGCTCTAAGTTGAGGGTAGTTTTAGACCTAGGGATTGTGTTAGGGTCAGAATAAGGGTCAGGGTTAGCGTAAGCGTTTGGGATAGGATTAGATCAAGAATGAGGGCTAGAGTCAGGACTATTAATAGGGTTAGGATTTTGGTTAGCCTAAGGATTAGGGATAGGTCTAGGTTTACCATTAGGGTTAGGGTTTCACTTAGTATAAGTGAGAGAGTATGAGCTAATGTGAGGGCTAGAGTTATGGTAGGGTTAGGGTTAAAGTTAGGTTTAGGGTTTGGATTAAGGCTAGTTTTGTGTTAGGGTTAGGACTAGGGTTAGGGCAATCACTATTATAAGAACTAGGGTTCCACAGTCTTGCTATTGTGAATTGAGCTGCTATGAACATCGATGTAGCAGTGTCCCTGTAGCATGCTCTTTTTAGGTCTTTAGGGAATAGACCAAGAAGGGGAATAGCTGGGTCAAATGGTGGCTCCATTCCCAGCTTTCCAAGAAATCTCCATACTGCTTTCCAAATTGGCTGCACCAATTTGCAGTCCCACCAGCAATGTACAAGTGTACCCTTTTCCCCACATCCTCGCCAGCACTTGTTGTTGTTTGACTTCATAACAGCTGCCAATCTTACTGGAGTGAGATGGTATCTTAGGGTGGTTTTGATTTGCATTTCTCTGACTGCTAGAGATGGTGAGCATTTTTTCATGTACTTGTTGATTGACTGTGTGTCCTCCTCTGAGAAGTGTCTGTTCAGGTCCTTGGCCCATTTGTTGATTGGGTTGTTTGTTATCTTATTGTCTAATTTTTTGAGTTCTTTGTATACTCTGGATATTAGGGCTCTATCTGAAGTGTGAGGAGTAAAGATTTGTTCCCAGGATGTAGGCTCCCTATTTACCTCTCTTATTGTTTCTTTTGCTGAGAAAAAACTTTTTAGTTTGAGTAAGTCCCATTTGTTGATTCTAGTTATTAACTTTTGTGCTATGGGTGTCCTATTGAGGAATTTGGAGCCTGACCCCACCGTATGTAGATCGTAGCCAACGTTTTCTTCTATCAGACGGCGTGTCTCTGATTTGATTGACTGTGGAACCAACCTAGATGCCCTTCAATAGACGAATGGACAAAAAAAAGTGGCATTTATACACAATGGAGTATTATTCTGCATTAAAAAATGACAAAATCATAGAATTTGCAGGGAAATGGATGGCATTAGAGCAGATTATGCTAAGTGAAGCTAGCCAATCCCTAAAAAACAAATGCCAAATGTCTTCTTTGATATAAGGAGAGTAACTAAGAACAGAGTAGGGATGAAGAGCAGGAGAAGAAGATTAACATTAAACAGGGATGAGAGGTGGGAGGGAAAGGGAGAAAGAAGGGAAATTGCATGGAAATGGAAGGAGACCCTCAGGGTTATACAAAAGTACATACAAGAGGATAGGAAAGGCAGCAGAACACAACAGACACTAGTATGGCAATATGTAAATCAATGGATGTGTAACTGATGTGATTCTGCAATCTGTATATGGGGTAAAAATGGGAGCTCATAACCCACTTGAATCAAAGTGTGAAATATGATATATCAAGAACTATGTAATGTTTTGAACAGCCAACAATAAAAAAATAAAAAAAAGTACATACAAGAGGAAGTGAGGGGAAAGGGAAAAATAATACAAGGGGGAGAAATGAATGACAGTAGAGGGGGTAGAGAGAGAAGAGGGGAGGGGAGGGGAGGGGAGGGGGGATAGCAGAGGATAGGAAAGGCAGCAGAACACAACAGACACTAGTATGGCAATATGTAAATCAATGGATGTGTAACTGATGTGATTCTGCAATCTGTATATGGGGTAAAAATGGGAGTTCATAACCCATTTGAATCAAAGTGTGAAATATGATATGTCAAGAACTATGTAATGTTTTGAACAACCAACAATAAAAAATTAAAAAAAAGAACTAGGGGTAAAATTAGGGTTGATTTTAGGGTTAGGGTTAGTTTTAGTATTAGGGTTAAGTTTAAGGTTAGGGTGATATTTAGAGCTAGGATAAGTTTTAGGATATGAGTCAGGGTCAGGGTTAGGTTTAGGACTCAAATAAGGGCTAGAGTTACTGTTAAGTTTTGGTTTAAGTTTAGGATAGTCTTTTGAGCTAGGGTGATTTTAGCATATGAGTTAGTGTCAGGTATAATTTTAAGGTTAGGTTTTGGACTCAAATTAGTACTATTTTTAGGTCTAGGTGTAGTGTTGGGCTTGGATTTTAGTTCGGTTTAGGTTTGGGGCTAATGCTCGGTTTTGTTTTACTGCTACTGGTAGGGTTAGGGCTAGTTTTATGATTAGCATTAGGATTAGGTTTAGTGTTAGTGTGAGGCTTAGGCTTAGGGTTAGGGCTAGGACTAAGGATTGGGCAAGGGTTAGGTCTAGGGTTAGGGTTATGGTAAGGGCTAGGATTAGAACTAGTGATAGGGCTAGTGTGAGAATTATTGTTAGTCTTAGGGCTAAGGTTAGGGTTAGGGTTAGAGATAGGGCTAAATTAGGGCTAGGATTAGGTCTATGGTTATTGTTCAGCTTAAGCATAGATTAGGGTTAGATTTAGGATTTATTTTAGGGTAAGGGATGGTGTTATAGCTAATTTTAGAGGTAGGGTGATGTTTAGAATAAGGGTTAGGATTAGGGTTATGATTAAGGCTAGGTTTAGGGATAGAATGAGGGCTAGGGTTTGTTTTAGGGTTAGGGCTAGGATTAGGAGTATTGCTAATTTCAACTCTAGAATTATGATTAAAGATAATTTTAGGGTTAGGATTATGGGCACGTCTAGTGTAAGGTTTAGGTTTAGGTTGAAGGTCAGCTTTAGGGCTAGGGGTATTATGAAGGTGAAGGTCTAGGTTAGTGTTTGGAATAGGTTCAGGCTTAAATTTAGGGATTGAATTAGCATTAGGGTAAGGGTTTGGGTAGTGATAGGCTTAGAATTAGGGTTCATGTTAGGTTTAGGGAAATGGATAGGGATAGGATTAGAGATAGGGTTAAGTTTAGGCCTAGGGTTAGCATTAGGATTAGGGTCATTTTTATGGTAATGTATAGGGTTAGGGCTAGGATTATGGTTATGATTAGGGATAAGGCTAGGATTAGGTTTAGGGTTAGGGTTAATCTCGGGTTTGGGCTCGGATTAGGGTTATGTTAGTTCTAGGGTTAGGATTACGGCTAATGTAAGTACAAGGGTTACGATTAGGGCTAATTTTAGGCTTAATATTAGGGCTAGGTTTAGTGTTAGGGTTAGTGTTAGGATTAGGGTAATGTTTAGAGGTAGGATTAGTGTTGGTGTCAGAGTCAGTGTCAGGTTAGTTTTAGGGTTCGGCTTACAACTTGAATAAGGGCTAGGGTTAGGAGTAGGTGTATGGTTGGGTTTTGGTTTAGTTTAAGGGTTATGGATAGAGCTTATGGCTTGGTTTTGTTTTAGGTCTAGGGTTAGGATTATGGCTAGTTTTAGGATTAGTGTTAGGGTTAGGCTTAGTGTTAGGGTTAGGGAAAGGCTTAGGGTTAGGGTTAGATTAAGAGATAGATTATGATCTAAGTTTAGTGTTTGGGCTATGGATATGGCAAGGGTTAGGACTAAGTTTAGGGCTAGGCTTAGGGTTATGGTAAGGGATAGGTTTAGAACTAGTGATAGGGCTAGTGGGAAAGTTAGATTTATTCTTAGGTCTAGGGTTATGGTTAGGTTTAGGGATAGGGTGAAATTAGGCCTAAGATTAGGGCTAGGGTTAGTATTTGGATTGGAGCTAGGATTAGGCTTAGGGTTAGGATTAATCTAGGTTTAGGGCTAGGATAAGGGATGCAGTTTTTGTTAGGGTTAGGGCTAGGTTTAGGGTAGGGCTAATGTCAGTTTTTGGATTACGGTTGAGGAGAGGACAGTTTTAGGATTAGGTTTATGGTTAGGTCTAGTGTAAGGGTTAGGTTTAGGGTTGAGTGTCAGGTTTATTGCTAGGGGAATTATTAGGGTCAGCATCAGGTTAGAGTTTGGTTGAGGTTAGGGTTTAGGTTTAGGGCTCAAATAAGCTTTAGGTTCAGGGTTAGGATAATGGATAGGGTTAGAGCTAAGTTTAGGGCTAATGTTATTGTCAGGAATAGTTCTTGAGTTAGTGTTGGGGTTAGAGTTAGAACTAGGGTTATGGTTATGATTATGTTTAGCATAAGGGTGAGGTTTTGAGCTAGGGTTAGGGCTAGAGTGAGAGTTGGGTTTAGAGTTATGTCTAGTGATAAGATTAGAGTATGTTTAGGGTTAGGGTTGGATTAGGGCTAGCTTCATTATTAGGGGTAGGGGTAGGGTTAGAGTAATGGATATGTTTAGATGTAGGCATAGGGTTATGGTTAATGTTAGATTGAGTTTTAAGCTTAAAGTTAGGGCTATGGTTATGTTTAGGTTTGTGGTAAGGGTTAGGGTTTGTGCTAGAGTTAGGTTTATGGTGATTGTGAGGTTTAGAGTTAGGTCTAGTGTTAGACTTAGGGCTAGAATGAGGGCTAGGGTTTGGACAAGTAATAGGTTTATTTTTGATTTAGGCTAAGGATTACGATTAAGTCTAAGGTAAGCATTATGAATAAGGTTTGGCTTAAGATAAGGGATAGGGTTAGAGCTAGGCTTAGAGCTAGCATTAGGGTTAGGTTTAGAGCTAGGGTTAGGGTTAAATCTAGTTTTAGGGCTCCGATTAGGGCTATTTTTGTTTTTGGGCTAGGGCTAGGGTTAAGACTAGGGATAATGTAAGAACTAGGGTTATTATTAGGGTTAGTTTTAGGGTTAGGGTTTGGGCTAGGAATGGTGTTAGCATTTGCTTTATGTTTAGGGTGATATATAAAGCTAGGGTTAGTGTTTGGATATGAGTCAGGGTAAGGGTTAGTTTTAGTCCTAGGACTCGAATTTGAGCTAGAGTTATGGCTAGTTGTAGGGTTAGGTTTGGTTTAGGTTAGGTTTAGGTTTAGGGTAATTGCTCGGGTTGTTCTTAGGGCTAGTGCTAGTGTTAGGTTTAGTTTTATGATTAGTGATAGTGTTCAGCTAGTGGTAGGGTGAGGTTTAGGCTGAAGGTTAAGGTTAGATTTAGAGTTATGGTTAGATCTAGGGTTAGGGCTAAGGTTAGGGCTAGTGTTAGGGTTACGGTAATGGACAGGTTTAGAAATAGAAATAGGGCTAGGGTGAGAGTTAGAGTTATTCTTAGGGCTAGAGTTAGGGGTTTGCTTTGGGTTAGGTCTAAATTAGGGCTCGATTAGTGCTAGGTTTAGTGTTAGGGTTAGGGCCATGGTTAGGGCTAGAATCAGGGTTTGTGTTAGTGTTAGGGTTATGGTTAGTTTTAGGGAAAGGGATAAGGTTTTGGCTAGGTTCAGGGCTAGGATGAAGGTTAAAATTAGGTATTGGAATAGGGTGAGTGTTTGGGTTAGGATTTAGGCTAGGTTTAGTGTTAGGATGAGGGCTAGGGTTTGTGTTAGGTTTAGAGCTAGGATTAGGGCTAGGGCTAATGTCATGTCTAGGGTTATGGTTAGGAATAGTGTTAACTTTAGGTTTATGGCTAAGTCTAGTGGAAAGTTATGTTTAGGGTAAAGGTCAGGTTTAGATCTAGGTCTATTATTATGGTCAGAGTCCGGTTTAGGATTTGGTTTAGGATAAGGTTTAGGGTTAGGGCTAAATTTAGCATTAAGGTAGGGTAAAAGTAATGGATAGTGTTAGGTTTAGGGTTCAGATTAGGTTTAGAGTAATAGATAGGTTAAGTGTTAGTGATAGGATTAGGGTTAGGCCTAAGGTTAGCATTTGGGTTAGGTTTATGTTTAGGGTAAAGGATAGGGTTAGTACTAGTATTAGGGGTTGTGTTAACATTAGGATTTTTGCTAGGTTTAGAGATAGGCCTAGGGTTAGTGTTAGTGTTAGGTTTAGCAGAAGTGTTAGGGTTTGAGCTAGGGTTAGAGCTACGGTTAGGGTTAGGGTTAGGGTTAGAGTCAGGGCTATAGTTATGATTAGGGTTATGGCTTGAGTTATCATTAGGATTAGGGTTATATTTAAGGTAATGTATAGAGTTTGTGCTAGGATTTGTTGTATTTTTAGTTAGGATTAGGGCTAGGTTTAGGGTTAGGTTGAGGTTTAGGGCTATTGTTATGTTTAGGGTAAAGATTAGAGTTTGAGTAAGTTTAGGGCCAGGGCCAGTGTTAGGGTGAAGGTTAGTGCTAGGGATAGATAGGGTTAGGGTTAGGCTTAGGTCTAGGTTTAGGGCCAGGATTAGGGCAAGGTTGTGTGTGAGGTTTAGGGTTAGTATTAGGTATATGAGTAATGTAAGAACTAGGGTTATGGTTATGGGTAGATTTAGTTTTTTTTCCAGTGTTAGGGTTAGTTTTTCAGTTAGGACAAGGTTTAGAGCTAGGGTTTATGTTAGGGTAAGTATCAAGTGTTAAGTCTAGGGTTACAGTTAGGGAGAGATTTATGGTTATGTTTATGATTAGGTCTAGTGTAAGGGTTAGATTTAGGGTAAGGGTCAAGTTTAGAGATAGATATACTATTAAGGTCAGGATATGGCTTACAGTTTAGTTTAGGTTAAGGTTTAGGTTTAGGGCTTTAATTAGCGTTAGGATTAGAATTAGGGTTAGGGTAATGAATAGGCTTTGGATTAGGGTACAGGTTAGTTTTAGGGCAATGGATAGGTTTAGGGATGGTGATAGGGTTAGAGTTAAGCCTAGGGTTAGCATTAGGGTTAGGATGATGGTTAGGATAGTGGATAGGATTAGAGCTAGTGTTAGGGCTAGTGTAATGTTTAGGATTAGGGCTAGGGTTAGGGTAGTGTATAGAATTAGAGCTATGTTTAGGGCTATGGTTAAATTTAGGATTATAGCTAGGGTTAGGTTAGGGTTTGGGATAGGGTTAGGGTTATGTTTAGGGCAAACGTTAGGCTTTGATCTAGGCTAGGTCTAAGGGGAGGGTTAGCTTTAGTGTTAGGGCAAGAGTTAATTTAGGGTTACACTTAGGGCTAGGTTTAGGCCTAGAATTACAGCTATGTTTTTTGTTAGTTTAGGCCTAGTGTTAGGGCCATGGGTAGTTAAGAGTTGGGTTATGATTAGGGCTAGTTTTAGTGTTAGGTTTATGGCTAGGTGTAGTGTTAGGATTGGGTTTTGAGTTAGAGTGAGATTTGGAGCTATGTGTATATTAGGGTCAGAGTTAGTGTTCAGGTTAAAGTGAGTGTTGGGGTTAGTTCAAGAATTATGACTAGGGTTAGGTCTAGAAATAGGGTTGGTGTTTGGGTTATGTTAAGGGTGATGGTTAGGGCTACAGCAAGATTGTTGTTCAGGTCTAGGGCTAAAGTTATGGCTAGATTTAGAATTAGGTTTATGTCTAGGACAAGTGTTAGGTTTAGGTTTAGGTAGAGGATTACTGGTAGGGCTGATATTAGGATTCAGATTTGGGTTAGGGTCAGGTTTAGACCTACGGTTAGTGTTAGGGTCAGTATAAATTTCAGGGTTAGGATTAGGGTTTGGGTTATGATTAAATCTAGGATGAGGGCTAGGGTTAGGACTAGTAATAGGGTTAGAGTTTGGCTTAGGCTATGAATAAGGGTTAGGCCTAGGGTAGCATTAGGTTTAGGGTTTGGCTTAAGGTAAAAAATAGGATAAGACCTAAGGTTAGGGCAAGGGTTAGGGATTGGCTTATGGCTAGGGTTACTGTTAGGGTTAAAGCTAGGGTTAGTGCTCGGATTAGGGGCAGGTTTTGGGTTAGTTTAGGGCTATTGTTAGGGTGACAGCTAATGTATGAACTAAGGTTGTGATTATGGCCAGTTTTTGGGTTAGTGTTATGGCTAGGTCATGTGTTAGGGTTAGGGTTAGTGTTAGAGTGATGTTTAGAGCTAGAATTAGTGTTAGGGTCAGGGTCAGTGTTCAGGTGAGAGTTAGCTTTATGGTTAAAGCCAGAATTATCACTAGGGTTCGGTCTAGGGATAGGGTTAGTGTTTGGGTAAGGTTAAGGTTTATTATTACGGCAAGGGCTAGGTTTTTGTTTAGGTCTAGGTCTAGAGGTATGGCTAGATTTAGGATTAAGTTTAGGTCTAGGGCTAGTGTTTGGGTTAGGTTTAGGAATAGGTTTATTACTAGTTCTAGTGTTAGGGTTCACTACAGGGTTAGGGTCAGGTTTAGACCTACAGTTACCATTAGGGTCAGAATAAGTGTCAGGTTTGAGTTATGGTTAGAGCTAGAATGACTGCTAGGATTAGTACTAGTAGTAGGATTAGGGTTAGGACTAGGGTTAGCATTAGAGTTAGGGTTGGCTTATGGTAACGGGTAGGGTTAGACCTACATTTAGGGAATGGTTAGGGCTGGTGTTAGGATTAGGTTTAGGGTTAAAGCTAGGGTTAGTTTTGGATTAGGGCTAGGTTTTGGTTAGAGTTAGGGCTCGGTTTAGAGTTACAGCCAATATTTGCAGTAGAGTTATGATTTGGGCTAGTTAATGAGATTGGGGTTAGGAATGGGTCTAGTGTTAGAGTTAGGTTTAACTTTAGGGTGATGTTTAGAGCTACGGATAGTGTTAGGGTCAATATTTAGGTCAGGGGTAGTTTTAGGGTTAGCGTTTGCACTCGAATTAGGGCTAGGTTCAAGGCTAGGTATAGGGTTAAATTTTGCTTTAGGTTAAGCTTTAAAGTTAGGGCTATGGCTCAATTTTGTGGTAGGACTATGGTTAGGGCTATGGTTAGGGCTAGTTTTAAGATTAGCATTAGGTTTAGGACTAGTGTTAGGGTTAGGTTTAGTCTTAGGTTTAGAGTTAGATTTAGAGTTAGGATTATATCTAGGGTTTGGTCTAGGGCTAAGGATATGGCTAGCATTAGTTCTAGGTTTATAGCTAGGATTAGGATTATGATAAAAATAGGATTAGTACTAGGGATAGGGCTGGGGGAGAGTGCGAGTCTTAGGGCTAGGCTTAGAGTTTGGTTAGGTACAGAGCTTAATTAGGGCTAGGCATAGGTCTAGTTTATGTTTATGTTTAGGCCTAGGTTTAGTTTTGGGCTTAGGGTTAGGTTTAGTGTAAATGATGGGGTTAGAGCTAGGTTTAGGGCTAGGACAAAGGTTTGAATTAGGGTTAGGGCTAGGGTTTAGTAAGAGTTATGATTAAGACTAGGTTAAGGGCTAGGATGAGGTCTAGGGTTTGTGTTTTGCTTAGGGCTAGGATTAGTGTTAGGGCGAATGTCAGTTTTAGGGTTACAGTTAGGGATAGTTTTAGGGTTAGATTTACGCTTATGTTTAGTGTAAGGGTTAGATTTAGGGTAAGGGTCAAATTTAGATCTAGGGGTATTATTAGGGTCAGGGTCATGTTTATGGTTTTGTTTGATAAGGTTAGGGATTAGGGTTAGGGCTCAAATTAGCATTAGGTTTTGGGGTAATGATAGGATTACATTTAGTGTTCAGGTTAGGTTTAGCATAATGGGTAGGGTTATGGTTAGGCATAGGGTTAGATTTAGGCCAAGGTTAGCATTAGATTTAGGGCTACATTTAGGGAAATTGATAGGGTTAGAGCTAAGTTTAGGGCTAGGGTTATGGTTAGGTATAGCATAAGGGTTAGATTTAGGGGTAGGATCAGGGTTAGAGCTAGGCATATTATTACGGGAAGGGACAGATTTAGGGTTTGGCTTAGGTTAAGTTTAGGTTTTAGGGCTCAAATTGTCTGGTTCAGTGTTGGGCTTTGATTTAGGTTTGAGTTTAGGGTTAGGTCTTGAATTAGCATTAAGTTTAGAATTAAGGTAATGACAAAGTTAGTTTTAGGGTTCAGGTTAGGTTATGGGTAATTGACAGTTTGGGGGATAGTGATAGGGTTAGGGTTAGGCCTAGGGTTAGCATTAGGGTAAGGGTAATGCTTAGGGTAATGGATACAGTTAAAGTTAAGATTAGGGCTTGGGTTATGTTTAGGATTAGGTCTTGAGTTAGGGTTAGGGTGAGGGTTAGAACTATGGTAAGGTTTAGGGTTATGTTTAGCGTAAGGCTTAGGTTCTGAGCTATGATTAGGGCTAGGCTGGGAGTTAGCTTCAGGGTCAGGTCTAAGAATAGGATTACCATAGATTTTGGGTTATATTTAGTATTAGATTTAGACCTAGGATTAGTGGCAGGGTCAGTATAAGGGTCAGGTTAAGGGATAGAATTTGGGATATGATTATAGCTAGAATGGGAGCTAGGGTTAGGTGTATTAATAGATTTAGGGTTTTGGTTAGCCTAAGGATTAGGGATAGGTCAAGGTTTACCCTTAGGTTTAGGGTTTTGCTTAGAGTAAAGAATTGATTTAGAGGTAGGTTTAGGGCTATGGTTAGGGTTTGAGTTAGGGTTAAATCTAGGTTTAGGGCTTGGATTAGAGCTAGTTTTTGTGTTAGGGTTAGGGATAGGATTAGGGCCATCGCTAATGTAAGAATAGGGTTAAAATTAGATTAGTTTTAGTGTTACAGTTAGGTTTTGTGTTAGTGTTAGGTTCAAGTTTAGGGTGATATTTGTAGCTAGGGTTTCTATTAGGATAAGAGTCAGGTCAGGGTTCATTTTAGGGTTAGGGATAGGACTCAAATTATTGTTAGGGTTATTCTTAGCATTGGGTTTAAGGTGAGGGCGGTGTTTAGAGCTAGATTGAGTGTTACGATATGAGTCAGGGTCAGTGTTAGTTTTAAATTTAGTGTTAGAACTCTAATTAGGGCTAGGAATATATCTAGATTTAGTGTTATGGTTTGGTTTAAGTTAATGTTTATGGTTAGGGCTATTGCTTTGTTTTGGTTTAGTCCTAGGGTTAGGTTTATGGATAGTGTAAGTGTTAAGCTTAGGCTTAGGATTAGGGTTAGAATTGGAGTTAGGGTTACATCTAGGGTTAGGGCTGGGACTAAGTATAGGTCAAGGGTTGGGGCTAGGGATAGGGTTATGGTAAGAGATAGGGTTATAACTAGTTATAGGTATAGGGTTAGATTTAGAGGGAGTCTTAGGGCTAGGGTTAGTGTTAGTGTTAGAGATAGGGCTAAATTGGTGCTAGGATTAGTGCTTGATTTATTGTTTTGCTTAAGCCTAGAGTTAGGGTTAAGGTTAGGGTTTAGTTTAGGGTAAGAAATAGCATTATAGCTAGGTATAGAGGTAGGGTGAGGGCTAGAATTAGGGTTATGTGTAGGGTTAGGTTTAGGGTTATGATTAAAGCTAGGTTTAGGGCTAGGATGAGGGCTAGGTTTTGTTTTAGGTTTAGGACTAAGATTGGGGCTAGGGCTAATTTCAGGTCCAGAATTATGGTTAAAGATAGTTTTAGGTTTAGGATTATGGCTACATCTATGGTAAGTGTTAGTTGTAGGGTTATGTTCAAGTTTAGAGCTAGGGGTTTTATTAGGGTCAGGTTCAGGGTTAGGGTTTGGGATACGTTATGGTTTAAAGTTAGGGCTCAAATTAGTGTTAGTTTTAGGGTTAGGGTAATGATAGGTTTAGGTTTAGGTTCAGGTTAGGTTCAGGGTAATGGATTGGGTTGAAATTAGGGATAGGTTTAGGTTCATGCCTAGGGCTAGCATTAGGCTTATGGTTATGGTTATGGTAATGGATAGAGTTAGAGATCGATTTAGGGCTAGGTTTATTGTCACAAATAGCACTAGGTTTAAAGCTAGGATTTGGGCTAGGTTTTGGGTTAAGTTAGGGCTAGGGTTAGGGTTACAGCTAATGTAAGTACTAGGGTGATGTTTAGTGCTAGTTTTAGTGTTTTAAGTCTGGATTTAGTGTTAGGATTAGGTTTAGGGTTAGGGTGATGTTTAGAACTAGTAGTGTTAGGGTCAGTGTCAGGTCCAGGATTAGTGTAAGTGTTCACCTTAGAACTCATATTAGGGCTATGGTTAGGGCTAGGTTTAGGGTTAAGGTTTGTTTTAGGTTATGGTATAGGGTTATAGCTATAGCTAGGTTTTGATTTAGGGCTAGGGCTAGTTTTTGGATTAGTATTATGGTTTTGACTACTGTTAGAGTTTGGCTTAGTCTTCAGGATGGGGCTCGATTTAGAGTAAGTTTTTGTCTAAGGTTAGTGGTAGTGCAAAGCATAGGGCAAGGGTTAAGTCTAGGGTTAGGGCTAGGATTAGGGTTACGGTAAGGGATAGGGTTAGAACGAATGAAAGATCTAATTTGAGCATTGTAGTTAGTCTTAGGACTATGGTTAGGGATAGGGATAAATTAGGGCTAAGATTAGGGTTAGGGTTAGTGTTAGGGTTAGGCCCAGAGTTTGGGTTAGGGTTATAATTAAGGCTATGTTTAGGGCTAGGGTTTTTTTTAGGGTTAGGGTTAGAATTGTGGCTAGAGCTATGTCAGGTCTAGGGTTACAGTTAGAGATAGTTTTAGGGAAAGGTTTATGGCTAGGTCTATTTCAAGGGTTAGGTATAGGGTAATAGTCAGGTTAGAGCTAGCAAAGGGCCAGGGTCAGTGTTAGGGCTTGGTTGAGGTTTGAATATAGGGTTACAGCTCAAATTAGAGTTAGGGTTAGCGTTAGGTTAAAGATAGGGTTAGGTTTATGGTTCAGATTATGTTTATGGTAATTGATAGTTTTGGGGGATAGTGATAGGGTTAGGGTTTTCCCAGGGATAGCATTAGGATAAGGGTTTATGTTTAGGGTAATGGATACAGTTAGAGTATGGATACAGTTACAGTTAGTCTATGTTTAGCATTAGGGTTAGGGTTAGAGTTATGGTAATGGATAGAGTTAGAGCTTGGGTTTGGGCAATGGTTACAGTTAACATTAGGGTTAAAATTATGGTTAGGGATAGGGCTATTATAATGTTTAGGGTTAGGATTAGGGATCAGTTTAAAGGTAGTGTTAGGGTTAGAGTTACTTTATTCAAATTTTTTTGATACAATCCAGGATTCATATTTAATGAACCTTAATCTCTTTTCCAGTTTTAGGCCTTTTGGTTCTACTGTTTGGTGTCAGGAACAGTTAGTATTTTCATTTTACTTCATTTTGACTTTTACAAGTAAATGTAAATGTTCCTGAAAATCAAACAGGGTTTATGCTACCTGATTGAAGCTGCACAAACACCCTCAATTCTTTTCGGGGGAAACTGTGGTATGTTCATTGTGATTGTAGGCCTAAGCTGAAGCATGCAAAAACAATATTATCCGAGAGCCCTTTAGGAGCAAGCAGGGAATGTGCATGCACTGAAATTCCTCCCATAATTATTTTGTCAGATTTGTTTGATACTGAGTAGGATTCATTATTTAGCTTGCCCCACAAGGTTCTCCAAGTGTGGGACTTCTAGGATCAATGGTTCTCTAATCAGGTTAGGGTTAGTGTTAGGTTTAGGTTTTGGGCTATGGATAGATGTAGTGTTAGGGTGAGAGTAAGTTTTGTACAAATTTCTTTGATACTTGTAAGGAGTCATCTTTTACCTAGGCTTAATATGCTCCTCAGGTTTGGGCCTTCTGATTTCAATGTTCACTAACAGGGACACTCTGTATTTTAAGGTTTCAGTTCATATTCACCCATATAGGTAAACGAAAATGGAGGTTGAAATCAAACCAGATTGGTGCTAGGTGCTTGAAACTTCAAACACTGAATCAGTTCTCTGTGGAAACTCTCTGGTTTGTTCCTTGTGAAAGTGGCCCTAAGATGAAGATGGCAAAAACAACTTTATCTGAGAGCCCTTTAGCAGAAAACAGAGAAATATGCATGAACTGAAACACCACCTCAATTATTTGATTATATTTCTTTGATACTGCATAGAATTCATCTGATAGCTTAGCCCACTCCCAAGTTTGGAACTTCTAGGATCAACAGTTTTTCAAACAGGTTAGGGTTTGTGTTAAGGTTAGTGTTAGGGCTAGTGTTAGAGCTACTATTAGGGTTAGAGTTAGTTTTATTCAAATTTCTTTGATACTGGGAAGGATTCATTTTTCTCCTATCAATACTATACTCCATATGTTTGGGCCTCCTAGGTTTAATGGTTCACTGTAAAGAACAGTGTGTATTTTAAAGTTTCAGTTCATTTTCTTCTATACAGTTAAATGGAAATGGAGCTGGAAATCAAACAGCATTGGTGCTAGCTGCTTGAAACTTCACACTCCATCAATTCTCTGTGAGCAATCTCTGATTTGTTCTTCTGACAGTAGGACTAAGCTGAAGCATGTAAAAACAACTTTATCCAACAGTCCTTTAGGAGATAACAGGGTAATACGCATGTACTGATATACTTTTTGATCAGATTTCTTTGAAACTGTGCAGCATTCATCCCTTAGCTTTCCTAACTAGGCTGCCCAAGTTTGGAAATTCTATGGTCAAATGTTTCATAAAAATGTTAGGGTAAGGGGAAGAGATAGGGTTAGAGCTAGTGTTAGGGTTAGAGTTAGTTTCATTCAAAATTCTTTGATACTTGGCAGGATTTATCTTTTAGCAAGATTTACTCTGTTCCCCAGTTTTATGCCTTCTCCGTTCACAGGTTTGCTGTCAGGAACATTTGATATTTTAAGATCTCACTTCATTTTGACCTATACAGGAAAGTTTATGGAGTTGAAAATCAAACAGGTTTGTGCTAGCTGCTTGAAACTTCACTCACTCCATCAGATCTCTGTAGGGACTCTGGTATGTTCCTTGTAAAATTAGGGCTATGCTTAAGCATGGAAAATAACTTAATCTATGAGTGTTTTAGGAGAAAACAAGAAAATATGCATTTACTGTAATACGTCTCATTTTTATTTGGTCAGATTTGTTTGATGCTGCATAGGATTCATCACTTAGCTTACCCCACAAGGCTCCCCAAGTGTGGGAATTCTAAGATCAATGGTTCTCTAATCAGGTTATGGTTAATGTTAGGTTTAGGGTTATGGCTAGGGCTAGGGTTAGAGGTAATGTTAGGGTGAAAGTTAGTTTTGTTCAAATTTCTTTGATACTCGGCAGGTGTCATCTTTTATCTAGCCTTAGTATGCTCCCAAGTTACATTCTTCTCAATTCAGTGGTTCACTATCATGAACACTTAGTATTTTAAGGTTTTACTTTTTTAAAACCTATGGGTAAGAGGAAATCAAACAGGCATTCCTTCCTATAAACCTAACCCTAAACCTAACTAAAACACAGCCCTAAACCTAGGCCTAAGCTTAAAACTAACCCTACACTTATTCCTAGCCCTAATTTAGCCCTAAACTTAACTCTAACTGTAGCCCTAAGACTAATTTTAACTCTTGCCATAGCCCTATTCCTAGTTCTAAAACTATTTTTTTACAATAACCCAAACACTAGCCCTAATCTTAGATCAACCCGTTGTGATAGCCTTAACTCTAGAATTAAGCATAACTGTAAATCTACTCCTAAGCCTAAACTCACCCTATCAGTAGCAATAAAACTAACACCAATCATACAACTACCCTTAACTTTAGCCATAGCCGTAAACCAAAACCAAGCCATAGGACTAACACTAACCCTTAACCTAAACCAAATCCTAACCCTACATCTAGCCCTAAGCCTAACCCTAATTCGAGTCCTAGCCCTAACCCTAAAATGAACCGTGACCCTGACTCTGACACTAACACTAACCCTAGTTCAAAACATCACCATAAACTTAAACCTAATCCTAAAACTAGACTTAGTCCTAAATGTAACCCTATAACTAGCCCTAATCCTAGTTATAGGATTAGCCATATCCCTAAGAAGACCCCAAACATAACCCAATACCTAGCCCTAATCCAAGACCCAACCCTAGCTTTAACACTAACTCAAACGTTAAACCTAGCCCTAACCTTAGACTAAGCCTTACCCTAACTTTAATCCTTGCACTAAACCTAAACCTAACCCTAACTCTAACCATAACCCTAGCCCTAACCCTAGCTCTAACCTTATCCATTACCCTAACCCTAACCCTAACCCTAATGCTAATCCTCAGCTGGACCCTAGAACTATCCCTAACCCTAACTTATCCATTACCCTAAACCTAACCTGAACCCTAAACCTAACCATATTGTTACCCTAACTCTAACATGAACCCTAATGCTAAATCGAGCCCCAATCCAAAACCTTAACCTAAACCAAACCATAACTCTGACACTTACCATAATAATACCCCTACCTCTAAACCTGACCCTCACCCTCATCCTAACCCTTATATTATACCTAGCCAAAAACCTATCCCAAAAACTATCCATAATCATAACCCTATAGCTGACATTAGCCCTAGCACTAATGCTAACCTAAATCTAACACAATCCCTAGACCCAATCTAAGGCCTAACACTAGCTTTAATCCAAGTCTTACACTTAACCCTATACCTAACCCTAATTTTAACTGTCACCCAAGCCCTAAACCTAGCTGTAACATCACACCATACCCTTAATCTACCACTACCCCTAACACTAGCTCTAACCCTATTACTAACTGTAAGAAAAACCCTAACCCTAATGGTAACCCTAGACCTATCCCTAATCCTTTGGCTAATCAAAACCCTAACCCTATTAATAATCCTAACCCTAGCCCTCATTCTAGCTCTAACCCTATCCCAAACCCTAACCTAACCCTTACCCTTATTTTGAACATAAGACTAACTGTAGGTCTAAACCTGACCCTAACCCAAGAGCAAACCCTAACACTATCTCTACCAGTAACCTTAAACCTAAACCTGACCCTACCACGAGCCCTAGACCTAAACCTAATCCTAAATCTAGCCTTAACTCTAGCACTAGACATAAACAAAAACCTATTCCTAGCCCTAACAATAACTCTTTTTTTTAAATTTTTTATTGTTGGTTGTTCAAAACATTACATAGTTCTTGATATACCATATTTCACACTTTGATTCAAGTGGGTTATGAACTCCCATTTTTACCCCATATACAGATTGCAGAATCACATCAGTTACACTTCCATTGATTTACATATTGCCATACTAGTGTCTGTTGTATTCTGCTGCCTTTCCTAACACTAACTCTTAACACAAAGACTAACCCTACCCTTAGACATAAACCTAGTCCTAATTCTGGCTTTAACCTTAACTCTAACTCTAACCTGAACACTGACCCTGCATTTAACACTAAGCTATCTCTAAACCTGACCATAACTTAAAATTTAAACCTAACACTAGACCTAACCATAACCCTAACCCTACAACTAGCCCTAATCATAATACTAGCTCTTACATTACCCATAGCCCTAACTCTATGCCTTAACCTAACAAAACACCTAGAGTGAATCTTGGGCCTAAATCTAACCCTAAGCATAATCCTAATCCTATCCTTAGCCCTGATCCTAACCCTAATCCTAGTCTTAGTTCTAAACCTTACTCAAAGCTTAACACTTACCATAAATATAAAATTAAACCTATCCCTAACTCTAACCCTAACCCTAGCCCAAACAATTAACTTAAGCCTATCCTTAAAACTAGCTCTAAACCTACACATTACCCTAACTATAAACCTAACCTTATTGATAACCCTAGCCGTAACCCTAACATTAACCCTAACCATAACTGGAAAACTAACCCTAAACCTAACCCTAAATTTACCACTCTCCATAGCCCTAACCCTAGCTCAAACCATAACCCATAAAATAAACCTAAACATAACCATAGCCTTCACACTAAATCAAAAACTAAATCTAACCCTAATCTTAAACCTAAACCTACATCTAAAAATATCGATTACCCTAACCCTTATCCTAACCCTATTGATAAGCCTAGCCCTAACCCTAACCCTAACCCTAAAACTACCATAATCCTATCACTAAACCTAATGCTGAACCTAACCATTAACCTAGCATTAGCCCTAACTCTAGCTCAAACCCTAACCCTTAACCTAAACATAACCCTAGGCCAAACCCTAACCCTCATCCTAACCCTAATACTAACCGTATCCATAGCCCAAACCTGAGCTCAAACTCTATCCATTTCCCTTACCATAATCCTAAACCTAATAGTATACCTAGACAAAACCCTTACCCTAACTCTATCCCTAGCCCTGATTCTCACCCAAAGCCTCAACCAAGCCCTAACACTTACTCAATCCCTGACTCTTACCCTTAACCTTAGCTTAAAACTGAACCCTAAACCAAGCCCTAAACCTAGTCCTTATCCTAAACTTAACCCTAGCCTTAACCATAGCTCTAACCCCACCCATTACCCTAAACCTAATCATAAACCTCATGATAAACCTAGCCTAAACCTAAACCTACTCTAACCCAGCTGAATACCTAACTCTAGACCTAACCATAAACCTAACCCTTACTGTAGTCCTAACCCTAGCTCAATCCATAACAGCTACGCTAAACCTAAGAGTAACATTAGTCCTAAACCTAAACCTAACCCTAACTCGAAATCTAACCCTGTCCTCTACTCTTACCCTAATGATAACCCTAGCCCTAACCCTAAAACTAACCTTGACCCTGACTCAGACCCTAACACTTATCCTAGCTCTAACATCACCCTAAAATTATACCTAACCCTAAAACTAGACCTAGACCTAACCATAACCCTAAAAGTGGCCCTAATCATAACTCTAGTTCTTACATTAACCTTAGCTCTAATCCTAGCCATAACCTAACCCAAAACCTAGCCCTAATCCCAGCCCTACAGTTCTATTAATCCTAACCCAAATCATTACCCTAAACCTAACCTTAAACTTAAAACTTGCCCTAACCCTAAGCCTAACCCTAGCCTTAATCCTAACCATACTCCTAGCCCTAACACTAGCTGTAACACTATCCATTACCCTAACCATAACCCTAATTCTACTGCTTACCCTAGGATAACCTAACCCTATCTCTAACCCTAACTTCATCCATTACCCTAAACCTAACCTGAACCCTAAACCTAACCATAAACATTACCCTAACCTTAACCCTAACCCTAACACTAATGAAAGCCCTGACCCTAAACCTTAACCTAACTCAAACCTTAACCATGACTGTGAACCTAATAATAACCCTATCTCTAAATCTGACCCTAACCCTCAACCTAACACTTACACTAGAACTAGCCATAAACCTAACCAAAACTAACCCTAACTTTAAACTTAGATCTAAAATTACCCCTAGACCTAATCATAGCCCTAACCCTAACACAAAACCTAGCCCTAATCCTAGCCTTAAACCTCGCCCTAATACGAGCCCTAAACACAGGCTTAATCCTCATCCTAACCCTAACCCTAACCCTAACCCTAACCCTAACCCTAACCGTATTTGGACCCTCACCCCAAACCTAGCTATAACATCATACCTTACACTAATCCTAACCCTAAAGCTAGCCCTAAACCTAGGCCTAGCCCTAATACTAACCCTAACATTAATCCTAGAACTAATTTAACCCTCACCCAAACCCTACCCCTAACTTTCACCCTAGCACTAACCCTAGTCCTAAACCTATCCCTTACCATAACCCAAACCCTAGCCCTAAACCTAGCCCCAACACTAGCCCAAAATTTGCCCTAGCTTTAAAGCTATACCTAACCCTAACTCTAAAGCAAACCCTAAACCTAAGCCTAAACCTTATCCTAACACTAGCACTAATCCTAATGCTAATTAGAAAACTAGCCCTAACCCTAGGCCTATCACTCAAACTAAACCTAATACCAGGCTTAACACTAATTCTTAACATAAACCAAACCCTAAGCTCATACCTAGCCCTAATTCGAGTTCTAAACCTAACTCTAGAACTTACCCTGACCCTGACTCAGACCCTATCACTAACTCTAGCTCTAAACATCACCCTAAACCTAAACCTAAACTGAACACTAGACATAGCCCTAAGTCTAACCCTAAAACTAGCCCTAATTATAATGCCAGTTCTTACATTAGCCATAGTCTTGTAATAACAGAAAAAGTAGCCCTAATTCAAGACCTAAACCTAGCATTAAACCTAATCCTAACCTTAAGCGTAGCCCTGTCCCTAACCCTAACACTAGCTCTAATCCTAGCTCTAAACTTATCCCTTACCCTAAGCCAAACCCTCCACCTAATGCTCCCCTAGTCCTAACCCTAATCATTAGCCTACCCCAAATCATAACTCTAATCCTAATCCTAACCCTAGCCCTCATTCTAGCTCTAGACCTAACCCAAATCCTAACCCTAACCCTGACCCTTATTCTGATCCTAACTCTAACCCTAGGTTGAAACCTGACCCTAACCCTAAACCCAAACCTAACACTAGCCCAACGGGTAACCCTATACCTAAACCTAACCTTAACACTCGACCTAGACAAAAGCCTAATTCTAAATCTAGCTATATCTCTAGCACTATCCCAAAACAAAAACCTAGCCCTAGCCTTAACAATAATCCTTAACCTAACTCAAACACTAACTCTACTTCTAGACTTAACACTAGCCCTAATTCTGGACCCAACAATAAACCTAACTCTAACACAAACAAAGACCCTTCTCCTTACAAAAACCCTAGCTGTGAACATTATGCTAACCCAAAATCTAGCCACAACCCTAACCTTAGACCTAACCATAATCCTAACACTAGCTCTTACATTACCCATAGCCTTAACGCTAGCCCTAAAGCTCACACAAAACATAGCCTTAATCCTAGCCCAAAACCTAGCCCTAGGTGTAACCCTAACCCTAACTCTCACCTTAGCACTAACCTTAGCTCAAAAACTAACCCATACCATAAACATAACCCTAGCCGTAAAACTAACCCTAAACCTAATCCTAGCCATAATCCTAATCATAACAAAGGCCAAACCCTACATTTAACTCTATCCATTACCCTAAACATAAGCCTAAACCTAATTCTAACCCTAGCCCTCAACTTAACATTAATCCTAAAACTAGACCTGACATTAACCCTAACACTTACCCTACCCTAACCATACCTCAAACCCTAACACTTACCACCTACCCCTAACACTATTCCTAGGCCTAACTCTAACCCTAACCCTAACCCTTCCCATAATCCTAACCATAAAGCTAGCCCTACACCTATCCGTTACCCTAAATATAAGCCTAACCAAAATGCTAACCCTAGGCTTAAACCTAAACCTATTTCTGACTCTGACCCTATCCATTACCTAAACCTAACCTGAACACTAAAACTCAACCTATCAATTACTTAACCCTAACCCTAACCCTAATGCTAATTTGAGCCCTAAACCTAAACCATAACCTAAACCGAACTCTAAACAAGAAACTGATTTAATAATACACCTAGCTCTAAACCTGGACTTAACCCTAAACCTAACCCTTACACTAGACCTAGCCATAAAACTAACCCTAACAGTGTCTTTAACCATAAAACTAGACCTGACATTATCCCTCTACCTAATTCTTGCCCTAAACCTAACACAAACCTGATCCCTCATCCTAGGCCTAAACCTAGCCTTAATCCTAACCTGAACACTAAGCCTAGCCCAATTCCTAATTTCAACCCTCGCCTTAGTTCTGAACCTGGGTATAACCACATCCCTTCCTCTTCCTCTAACACTAACCCTAACACTATCACTAAACCTAACCCTAGCCCTAACCTTAGGCCTAACCCTAACCCTAACCCTAGCTCTAATCCTAGCCCTAATTTATTGCTAACTATAACTATAACTCTAAACTAGTCCTAAAAAAACTATCTCACCCTAGATTTATTTCTAGTACTAACCTTATATGTTACCATAACCCTAACACTAGCCCTAACCTTAGCCCTAACCCTAGCTCTAACGCTAGATCTAACCATAACTCTAAATATAACCCTACCACTAAGCCTGAACCTCACTATACTAGTAGCCCAAATACTATCACTAATCCTAAAACTAGCTCTAACACAAGCCCTAGGCCTAAAACAAAACAGAGCCATTACCCTAATGCTAATATTAACCTAACCATAACCCTATACTTGACATTAGCCCTAGTCCTAATTCTTGCCCAAACCTTAACACAAAACCTAACGATACACCTAGCCTTAATCCTATCTCTAATTTGAGTGTTATCCCTAACCCTAAAACTAACACTGACCCTGACTCTGACCCTAACAATAACCTCATCTCAAATCTTCACCCTAAAGCTTAACTTAACACTAATACTAGATCTAGCCCTAACCCTAGTTATAAAACTAGCCCTAATCATAACCCTAGTTTTACATTAGCCATGACCCTAACCCTAGCCCTAAGCTAATCTAAAACTTAACCCTAATCTGAGCCCTAACCCTAGCTTTAATCCTAACCCTAAACCTAGCCTTAATCCTGACCATAACCCAAGCCCTAACTCTAGCTCTAATCCTATCAATTAGCTTACTCTAACTCTATCCCTAATGCTAAACCTAGGATAACCTGAACCCTATTCAGAATTCTAACCCTATCAATTACCTTAAACCTAAACTGAAACCTATACCTAACCATATCAATTACCCTAATCCTAAATCTAACCCTAAAGCTAATTTGAGCCCTAACCCTAAACCTCAACCTAAACAAACCCTGAACCTGACCCTGACTCTAATGATACCCCAAGCTATAAAGCTGACCCGAACTCTCAACCTAAAACTTTCACTATACCTAGCCAGAAACCAAATCCTGAGACTATTCCTAACCATTACCCTAGACCTGACATTAGTCCTAGTCCTAATGCTAGCCCTATCCTTAACAAAAACCATAGCCCTAATCCTGGCCCTAAACATAGCTTTAAACCTAACCCTAATTCTAACACTAGCCCTAACCCTAAATTTACCCCTTTCCCTAGGCCAAAACCTCGCTATAACATAATACCATATCCTAACCCTAATCCTAACCCTAGCCCTAAAAAAAGGCCTAAACCTAATATTAACCCTAACTCTAATCCTAGCCCTAATTTAGACCTAACCCTATACTTAATTATATCCCTAGCCCTAAGACTAACTCTAACTCTCGCACTAGGCCTATCCCTAGTTCTAACCTTATCCCTTACCATAACCAAAAGCGTAGCCCTCACCCTAGCTCAAACCTAGCCCAAAACTTAGCCCTAGCCCTACATCTAAATTTAACACTAACTCTAAAACTAACCCTAACCCTAAACCTAAGACTCACCCTAACACTAGCCCCAACCCTTATGCTAATTTTAAAACTAGCCCTAACCCTAGCCACAGCCCTCAAAAAAGCTAAGCTATAACCCTAATCCTAACCCTTACTCTAAACAAATTCCTAATGCTACCCCTAGTCCTAACCCTATCCCTACAAACAATACTGTTCCTGACTCTGACCCTAAAACTAATTCTAGCTCTAAATATCAGCTTAACCCTAAACTTAACCCAAATACTAGACCTAGCCCTAAACCTAACCTTATAACTAGCCTGAATTCTAAAGCTAGTTCTTACATTACCCATAGCCTTAACCCTAACACAAAACCTAACCCTAATACGAGCACTAACTCTAGCTTTAACCCAAACCCCAAATATAACCGGAGCCCTAACCCTAACCAAATACCTAACCCTAGCTCTAACCCTATCCCTTAGTCTAAGCCAAACCCTCACCCTAATGCTACCAGAGTTCTAACCCTAATCATTAGCCTACCCCAAACCCAAAACCTATTACTACTCCTAATCCTAGCCCTCATTCTATCTCTAACCATATCCCAAAGCCAAAGCCTATCCCTGACCCTTATTCTGACCCTAACACTAACCCTTAGTCTAAGCCTGACCCTAACTCTAAACTGAACCCTAACATTATCCCTGCCGGTAAACCTATACCTAACCTATGCATAATACTAGCACTATACCTAAACCAATTCCAAAATATAACCATAACTCTAGCCTTAGCCCTAAAAAATCCTAGACCTAGCCCTAACAATAACCATTAACCTAATGCAAAGACTAACCCTACATCTAGACCTAACCCTAGTTCTAATTCTGGCCCTAATACTAACCCCAATGCTATCCCGAACACTGAACCTTATTCTATCACAAACCCTAGCTCTAAACCTTATCCAAACCCAAAACCTAAACCTAACTATAGACCTATCCATAACCCTAACCCTAATACTAGCCATAATCATAAACCAAGGTCTTTCATTACCCATAGCCCTAATGCTAGCCATAAATCTCACACAAAACCTAGCCCTAACCCTAGACATAAGCATAAACCTAACCAAAACCCTAGCCCAAACCCTAACCCTAATGCTTGCCCTAGCCCTAACCCTAACTCAAACTCTAACAATTACCCTAAACATAACTCTAGACCTAACCCTAATCCTAAACCTAGCCCTAATCTTAACTGTAACCATAACCCAAATCTTAGATCTAACTTTATCCACTACCTTAAACAGAGCCCTGAACCTAATGCTAATCCTTGCCCTAAACTTAATCCTAACCCTAATCCTCGCTTTAGCCCTAACCCTAACTCAACCCCAAACACTTACCCTAAACTAACCTTAACTCTAACACTAACCCTATGCCTTACCATACCTCTAGATCTAATCCTAAGCTTACACCAATCCCTAACACTAGCTCTAACCCTATCCACTATCCTAAACAGAAGTCTAACCCAAATGCTAACCTTAGGCCATATCCTAACCCTATCCCTAACACTAACCCTATAAATTACTCTAAACCTAACCTGAATCTTAAACCTAACCCTTTCCTTTACTCTAACCCTAAAACTCACCCTAAATCTAACCATAAAACTAACCCTAATTGTAAAGCCAGTTCTTAACCCTAACGCTTATTTGAGCCCTAACACTAAACCTTAGCCCAAACCAAACACTAACCCGACTCTGAACCTAATAATACACCTAGCTCTAAACCTGACACCAAAATTAAACTTAACACTTACACTAGAACTAGCCATAAACCTAACCCTAACACTACCCCAACCATAACCCTAGACCTGACATTAGCCCTATCCCTAATCCTAGCCGTAACCCTAACACAAAACCTATCCCTCATCCTAGCCCTAAACCTAGCCTTAATCCTATCCAAAATTTTCACCCTAGCCCTACCCAAAATTTTAAAGCTGTCCTAGCCACGAACCTAGCTATAACCCCATCACTTTCCCTAAAAGTAACTCTAAACCTAACAATAACACTAACCCTAACCCTAGTCCTAACCATAGACCTAACCCTAACACTGACCTAAATGCTAATCCTTGCCCTAATTTAGCCCTAATCTTAACCCTACCCCTAACCCAAACCCTAAGACAAGCATCCCCCTAGCCCTATTTCTATTTCTAACCCTATCCATTACTGTAACCCTCACACTAGCCCTAACCTTAGCTGTAACCCTAGCCATAGTTCTAACATTAGATATAATCATAACTCTAAAAATACCCTAAACTTAAGCCTAAATCTCACCATACCACTAGCCCTGACACTATTGCTAATTCTAAAACTAGCCCAAACCATATCCCTAGTCCTAAAACAAAACCGAGCCATTGCTATAACCCTAAACCTTATCCTATAGCAAACCCTACCCCTATAACTATCCACAACCCTAGCTCTAATTCGAGTCCTAAGCCCCAAACTAACCCTGACCCTGACTCATCCAAACACTAATGCTAGCTCTAAATATCACCCTAACCCTAAAGCCAATGCTAGCACCACTCCTAGCCCAAACACTAACCCTAAAACTAACCCAAATCTTAACGCTAGTTCTTACATTCACCATAGCCCTAACCCTAGCCCTAACCCTAATACAAAAATAGCCCTAATCCAGGCCCTAACACTAGATTTAACCCTAACCCTAACCCTAATCCGAGCCCAATACCTAACCCTAAACGTAGACCTAACCCAAGCTCTAACCCTATCCCTTACCTAAGCCAAATCCTATCCATAATGATAACCTTAGTCCTAATCCTAATCCTTAATCAAAATCAAACACTAACCCTGTTACTAGTCCAAACCCTAGCCATCATTCTACCTCTAAACCTATTTCAAAATCAAACTCTAAACTTCACTCATATTCTGACCCTAACATTAATTATAGGTGTAAATCTGAACCTAACCCTAAACTGAACCCTAACACTAGCCCTATAGATAAACTCATACCAAAACCTAACTTTAACACTAGCCCAAGACCTAAATGTAATCCTAAATCCTGCAATAACTCTGGCCCTAGACCTAAGCAAAAACTTAGTCCTATCCCTAACAGTAACCTTTAACCTAATCAAAACACTAACCCTACCCCTATACCTAACCTTGTCCTAATTTGATTCTCACCCTAACCCTAACTATAACCTGAACACTGACGTTGACACTAACACTAAACTTAGCTCTAAACCTGACAATAAACCAAAATCTAAACTTAATACTAGACTTAGACATAACCCTTAACCTACATTGAGCTGTAATTAGAAATCTAGACCTAACATTACCCATAGCACTAACCCTAGGCCTAAAGCTAACACAAAACCTAGCCATAATCCGAGGCCTAAACCTACCTTAAGGATAACCCTCACCCTAACCCTAGCTCTAACCCTAACCCTAACCCTCACCTTAGTCTTAAACCTAGCTCACAGCCTAACCCTTACCCTAAACATAAACCTAGCCCTAACCCTACACATAATCCTAAACCTAGCCCCAATCCTAGACTTAAGACTAACTCTAACCCTAGCTCTAACCTTATCCATTACCCTAATGCTAACGCTAAATGTAATCACAACCCTATCCTTAACCCTAACCAAAATCCTGACATGAAACATAAACTTAATCCTAGACCTAACCCTAAACCTAACCATTGCTTTAGCCCTAACCCAACCTCAAACCCTAACCCTAACCCTAAACCCAAGAGTAAACTCAGCTTTAAAACTAAACTTAACCCTAAACCTAACCTTTACCCAAAAGCTAACCTTACATCTAACCCAATCTATTACTCTAAATCTAACCCTAAACCTAATGCAAACTCTAGTCCTAACCCTAACCCTAAACCTGACAAAATCTATTACCCTAACCCTACACCTAACACTAAACTTAAACCTCACCCTAGGACTAACCCTAGCTCAAAACCTAACCTTTACCCTAAACCTAACCCTATCCTCCCCTAAGCTAGAGTTACTAGCCCTTACCCAAAACCTAACACTACCTCTAGCCCTAATCTTAACCATAAACTTAGCCCTAACACTAGCTATAAACCTAAATATTATCCTTTTGCTAATCCTAATCCTAATGCTAACCCTAGGCCTAACCCTTTCCTTATTGCTATCTCAAAAACTCTCCATTACACTATAACTTCTCTGAACCCTAAACCGAAAACTATCTATTACCCTAAGCCTCACCTTAACTCTCTTTTGAGCCCTATCCCCAAACCTTAACCTAAAACAAACCTTAAACCTGATACTGACCATAAAAATACACCTAGGTCTAAACCTGACCATTACACTAAGACTACCTTTTACACAAGAGCTAGACACAAACTTAACCCTAAATCTACCCCTAACTGTAACACTAGACCTGACATTACCCCTAGCCCTAATTCTAGACCTAACCCTACAAAAAATCATAGCCCTCATCCTAGCCCTAAACCTAGACTTAATCCTAACCCTAACCATAACCCTAGCCCTTACTCTAATTCTAACCCTCACCCTACATCTAAACCTAGCTATAACAACATCCCTAACCCTAAACATAATCATAACCTTAGTCCTAATGCTAGGCCTATTCTTAACACTAACCCTAGCCCGAATCCTAGCCCTAATTTAGCCCTAGACCTAAAACTAACCATAACCCTAGCCCTAAGACTAACTCTAACTTTCACACTAGACCTATCCCTAGTTGTACACTATCCTTTACTATAACCCTAACCCTAGTCCTAAACCTATACATAACCCTAGCCATAACCTTTGCCTTATCTTTATTCCTAGTCCTATCCCGAGATCTAACTCTAACTCAAAATCTAACACTAAGCCTAAGCCTAAGCCTAACCTTAACAATAGCCATAACCCTAACACTAATCAAAAAAACTAGCTTTAACCCTATCCTTACAGTAAAACAAAACCGAGCAATAGCCCTGACACTAAACCTTGACTTACACCAAACCCTAGCACTACACCTAGACCTAACCCTAGCCCTAATTCGAATTCTTAACTTAAACTTAATACTAACCCTGACTCAGACTCATATACTAACACTCACCCTAGCTCTAAACACTACCCCAAATTTAAACCAAACCCTTACAGTAACCCTAGACTTATTTCAAGTCTTAACCCTAACTCAAAAACTAACCTGACACTGAATATTAACCTAAAACTAACACTAGATCTAAATATCACCCTAACTTTAAACCTAATCCTAACACTAGAGGTTTAACCCCTAACCATAACCAAAATTAACCCTAATTGTAACCCTAGTTTTTACATTAGCCTTTGCTCTAACCCTAGCCCTAAACCTAACACAAAGCTAGCACTAATCTAAGCCCTAAATCTACCTTTACTCCTAACCCATGCCCTAAACCTAGCCCTAACCCCAGCTCTAACCCTATCCCTTACCCTAAGCCAAACCCCAACCCTAACGCTAACCCTAATCCATAACATGACCCAAACCCTAACCCTATTACTAGACCTAACACTAGCCTTCATTCTAGCTCTAACCATAACCCATACCCTAAACCTAACACTAGCTCTAAACCTAAACCTAATCTTATATCTAGTGATAACGCTAGCCCTAGACCTTAACAAACACTTAGTCTTATCCCTAAGAGTAACCCTTAACCTAATCCAAACACTAACCCTACCCCTATACCTAACCTTGTCCTAATTATGGCTTTCACCTTAATGTTAACTCTAACATGAACACTGACCCTGACACTAACAATAAACCAAGCTGTAAACCTGACAATAAACAAAAATCTAAATGTCACACTAGACCTAGCCATAACCCTTATGCTACAACTAGCCATAATTAGAACCCTATATCTTACATCACCCATAGTACTAACACTAGGCCTAAACCTAACACAAAACCTAGCCATAACCCTAGGCCTAAACCTACCTTAAGAATGACCCTAATGGTAACCGTAGCTATAAACCTAACCCTAATTCTCACCTTAGTCCTTACCCTACCTCACAGCCTAACCCTTAGCCTAAACATAACCCTAGCTCTATCCCTACCCATAACAGTAACCCTAGCAGTAATCCTAACCATAACACTATCTTTAAACCTAGCTCTAACCCTAGCCATTACCCTATCTCTAACGGTAAATATAATTATAACTCTAGCCCTAACCCTAACCAAAACTCTAACAAAAAACATAAAGCTAACCCTAGACCTAACGCTAAACCTAACCCTTGCTTTACCCTAACCCTAACTCAAAACCTAACCCTTACCATAAACCCAACAGTAAATCCAGCTTTAAAACTAAACTTAACCCTAAACCTAAGCTTAACCCAAAAGCTAACCTTACCTCTAACCCAGTCTATTACTCTAAACCTAACACTAAATCTAAAGAAAACCCTAGAGCTAACCCTAAACCTAACCCTGACAATAACCATA
This sequence comes from Marmota flaviventris, assembly GCF_047511675.1. Taxonomy (NCBI): domain Eukaryota; kingdom Metazoa; phylum Chordata; class Mammalia; order Rodentia; family Sciuridae; genus Marmota; species Marmota flaviventris. The sequence continues at coordinate 34,440 of NW_027288434.1, forward strand.
ACACTAACCCTAGACTTAACACTAAACCTAACCCTCACCCTAGGACTAATCAAGCTCCAAACCGAACGTTTACCCTAAACCTAACCCTAATCTACTCTAAGCTAGGTTTACTAGCCCTAACCCAAATGCTAACTCTAACTCTAGCCCTAATCTTAACCATAAACTTATCCCTATCACTAGCTCTAACCCTATACATTATCATTATGATAATCCTAATCCTAATGCTAACCCTAGGCCTAAGCCTGACCATATTGCTATCCCAAAGCCTTTCCATTACACTAAACCTACCCTGAATCCTAAACCTAACCCTATGCATTACCCTAAGCCTAACCCTAACACTCATTTGAGCCCTATCCCTAAACCTTAAACTAAAACAAACCTTAAACCTGAACCTGACCCTAAAAATACACCTAGGTCTAAACCTTACCCATACACTAAGCCTAAATTTTATACTAGAGCTGCACAAAATGCTAACCCTAAATATACCCCTAACTGTAACACTAGCCCTGACATTAGCCCTAGCCCTAATTCTAGACCTAACCCTACAACAAACACTAGCCCTAATCCTAGACAGAAACCAAGCCTTAATCATAACCTTAACCCAAAACCTAGTCCTAATTCTAATTCTAATCCTCACCCTACTTCTAAACCTAGCTATAACAACATCCCTTACCCTAAATATAACCATAACCTTAGTCCCAATGCTAGGCTTATTCTGAACACTAACCCTAGCCCTAATCCTAGCACTATTTTAGCCCTATCCCTAAAATTAACATAACCCTAGCCCTAAGACTAAATCTAACCCTCACCCTATAACTATCCCTATTTCTAAATGTATCCGTTAACATAACCCAAACCCTAGCCCTAACCCTTGCCTTATCCTTAGACCTAGCCATGTCCCTAGATCTAATGCTAACCCCAAATCTAAACCTAACTCTAAGCCTAAGCATAATATTAACACTAGCATTAACCCCTATGCTAATCCTATAACTAGCGCTAACCCTAAACCTATGACTAAAACAAGACTGAGCAATACCCTAACACTAAACCTTAACTGAAACTAAAACCTAACAGTACACCTAGACCTAATCTAGCCCTTTCGAGTCCTAACTCTAACCTTAAAACTTACCCTGACCCTCAATCATATCTTAAAACTTACCCTAGCTCTAAACACCACCCTAAAATTAAACAAAACTGTAACTGTAACCCTAGCCCTTATTTGAGTCCTAACCTTAACCCTAAAACTAACCCAGACCCTGACTCTGACCATTACACATGCTAACCTTAGCACTAACTTAACCCAAAACCTAGCCACAATCTGAGCCATAACCCTATTTTAAACCTAATCCTAACACTAAACCTAGCGCTTATCATAACCATAACCCTAGCCCTAACCCTAGCTCTAAACCTATCCATTGCCATAACCATAACCATAACCCTAATGCTGACCCTAGGCCTAAACCTAACCCTAATCATTACTGTAAACCAAACTTAAACCCTAAACCTCACACTATCATTACCCTAACACTAACCCTAATGCTAATTTGAGCCATAATTTTAAATCTTAACCTATCCCAAACCCTAACCCAGTCCCTAACCCTAAAATACCCTAGATACAAACCTGACCCTAACCCTAAACCTAAGCCTTACACTACAGGCAGCCATATACCTAACACTAAAATATCTTTAACCAAAACAGTAAACCTGATATTACCCCTAACCCTAATCCTAGCCTTAACCCTAAAAAAATCCCTAGCCCACCTCTAACCCTAAACCAAGACTTAATCATAATCCTAACCCTAACCATAACCCTAACCCTAATTATAACCCTCACCCTATCTGTAAACCTAGCTATAACGTGATCCTTTAGTCTAAACTTAACCTTAACCCTATCCCTAATGCAAGGCCTAAGCTGAACATTAACCCTAGCACTAATTCTAGTCATAATTTAAACCTATCCCTAATCCTAATCCTAACCTTAGCCCTAAGACTAACTCTAACTCTCACACTAGCCCTATCCCTAGTTCTAACCCTATCCCTTACTGTAACCCTAACTTTAGCCCTAAACCTAGACATAATCCTAGCCTTAACACTTGCCTAATCTTTATTCCTTGTCCTAATCCTAGATCTAAAGCTAACTCTAAATCTAACACTAACCGTAAGCCTAAGCCTAACATTAAAACTAGCCTTAACCCTAACACTAATCATAAAACTAGCTCTAACCCTAACCCTAGTAGTAAAACAAAACTGAGCAATAGCCCTAATACTAAACCTTAACTTAAACCAAGCACTAGCACTACACCTCAACCAAACACTAGCCCTAATTCTAGTCCTAACCTTAACCTTAATACTAACCCTCTGACTCATATCCTAACACTCACCCTAGCTCTAAACACCACCCTAACTTTAAACCAAACCCTGACAATAACCATAGCCTTATTTCAAGTCCCAACCCTAACCCTAAAACTAACCCTGACCCTGACTATTAACATAATATTAACACTCACTCTAAATATCACCCTAACCCTAACACTAACCCTAACACTAGAGGTTTAACCATTGCCCTAATCCAAGCCCTAACACTAGCTCTAACCCTATCCCTTACCCTAAGCCAAAACCCAACCCTAATGCTAACCCTAATCCTTAACCTAACACGAACACTAACCCTATTACTAGTCCTAAACCTAGCACTCATTCTATCTCTAACCATAACCCAAACCCTAACCCTAACCCTGACAATTATTCTGACCCTAACACTAATCGTAGGTATAAACCTGAACCTAACCCTATTCTGAACCCTAACACTAGCAGTACCGGTATCCTTATATCTAAACCTAACCCTAACACTAGCTCTAGACCTGAACCTAATCCTAAATCAAACCATAACTCAAACCCTAGACCTAAAGAAAAACCTAGACCTAGCCCTAACAATACCCTTAGCCTAAGCCAAACACTACCCCATCTGCTAGACCTAATTCTAGACCTAATTCTGGCTTTAACCCTAACCATAACCCTAACCTGAACACTGATCCTGACACTAACTCTAACCCTAGCATAAACATCGCCGTAACTTAAACCAGCCCTAAAACTATACCTAGCCCTAATGTTAACCTTAAAACTAGCCCAAGTCATAACAAGTTCTTACGTTAGCTTTAGCCCTATCCTTTCACAATACCTAGCCCTAAACCAAGCCCTACCCTAGCTTTAACCGTAAAGCTAATCCTAACCCTAACCATAGTCATGACCCTAATCCTAAGCCTAACCCTAGATCTAATCCTTAGTATAACCCTAGCCCTAACCCTAGCTCTAACCTATCCATTACCCTGATGATATCTCTAACCATTATGCTAACCCTAGGCCAAACCGTAATCCTATCCCTAACCCTAAACCTATCCATTACCCTACACTTAATCTGAACCCTAAACCTAAAACTATCATCACCCTATCCTTAAAAATAATGCAAATTCGAGCCCTAAACTTAAATCTTAACCTAACAAAAACCCTGAAACTGACCTGAAACCTAATAATACCCCTACCTTTCAACCTGACTCTAACCATAAACCTAATTCTTACAAGAGACCTAGCTATAAACCTAACCTAAAATATCCTTAACTGTAACCCTAGATCTGACATTAACCCAAACTCTAATCCTTGTCCTAACACTAACACAAACCTTACCACATCCTAGCCATAAACCTTGCCTTAATCATAAACCTAAAAGTAACCCTAATACCTCACCTAATACCCTCACCTTAGCCCTAAAACCAGCTATAATCCCATCCCTTACCCTAAACCTAAACTTAACCCTAAATCTAACATTAACAGTAGCCCTAAAATAAAAGAAATCCTAGCCATAATCCCAGGCATAATTTAGCCCTATCCCTAACACTACACCTAACCCTTGACCTAAGACTAACTCTAACTCTCGCCCTAGCCCTATAACCAGTTCTAATCCTATCCTTTAGCATCACAATAAACCTAGGCCTAACTTCAGCCCTAACCCTACCCCTATCCATAGCCCTAGCTGAAACCCTTGATCTAAACCAAACTCTAAATCTAACCTTATACCTAAGCCTAAAACCTCACAGTAACACTAGATGTAACCCTAACACTAATCCTAAAACTAGACCTGATCCTACCCTAGCCCTAAAACAAAACTGAGTCATAGCCCTAAACCTAATTCTTAACTTAAACCAACCCTAACCTTACACCCAGCCCTAACCCTATCTCTAATTCTAGTCCTAGGCCTAACATGAAAACTACTCCGAACTGTGACTCTGACCCTGACACTAACCCTAGCTCTAAACATCATTGTAACCATAATCCTAACCCTAACAGTAGACCTAGCCCTTACCCTAACCCTATAACTAGCGCTAATCATAACCTTACTTCATACACTACCCGTAGCCTTAACCCCAGCCCTACCCTAACCCCAAACCTAGCCTTAATCCAAGTTCTAAACCTAGCTTTAACCCTAAAATTAATTGTAACCCTAAACAAAACCAAAGCCCTAATCCTATACATAAACCTAGTCCTAATCTTAGGCTTAACCCTATCCATTACCCTAAAGACAACCCTAATACTTATGCTAACCCTATGACTAAACCTAAACCTATCCATTACACTAAACCATATCTAAACCCTAAACCTAACCCTGACATTACCCTAACACTAAACCTAATGCTAATTAGAGCCCTAAACATAAACCTTAACCTAACCCAAACCCTAAACTTGAACCTGACCCTAATAATAACCCTAGCTATAAACCTGACCCTTACTGTAAACCTAACCCTTACACTGGAACAAGACATAAACCTAACACTAAATCTATCCCTAACTGTAACCCAAGATCTGACATTAGCCCTACTCCTAATACTAGCCCTAACCCTAACACAAACACTAGCCCTAAACCTAGCCTTAATCATAACCCTAACCCTAACCTTAGCCATAAACCTAATACTAACCCTCGCCCTAGCCCTCAACGTAGCTATAAACCCATTCCCTTAACCTACACATAACCCTAACCTGAGGCCTAAACCTAACACTAACCCTAGCCCTAATTTAGCTCTATCCCTAACCGTAAACCTAACCCTAGACATAAGACTAATTATAACTCTCACACTAGCCCTATCACTAGTTCTAATCCTATCTCTTACCATAACCCTAAACCTAGCCCTAACCCTAGTATTAACCCTTGCCTTCTTCTTAGCCCTAGCCCTAAGCATAGATAAAAACCTAACTCTAAATGTAAACCTAACACAAAGACTAAGCCTAACCATTATAAATACATTTATATTTAGACTCTATGTCTACAGATGTTGGCTTCAATTATTATTTAGAATATAGTCAATAGTTTCATAAAAGGCATACCATTTCTGGTGGTATATAGAGAACAGATGGTCAGGGGTTGGATGCTACGTTAAGGGGAAAAGGAGTGAGGGTATGAGATTATTCTATCTTAGCAAATTGGAGGAGAACTGTAATGAATACACAGGGAAATTTAAGGAAGAATGTACAAATTCAAATTCCTTATCTGTATTCATCAAATTACCCTATGTATAAATAGTAAAAATTAAGAGGTTGAAAGTGGGATAGAGGGAGGAAGAAAAAAGAAGAAAAAATAACAAGGAAAGAAAGAAAGAGAGGGAGAATGAATTTAAGAGAAAATAAAGGGAGGTGAAGTGGGGCCTATGCAATTCCTTTATATTTTACTATTTTGGTGATTCAGTTCTTTCTTTTCTTAGAGAAAGAGATAGATTGATAGACAGACAGACAGACACACACACACACACACACACACACACAGAGAGAGAGAGAGAGAGAGAGAGAGAGAGAGAGAGAGAGAGAGATTTTTAAAATATTTATTGTTTAGTTTTCAGAGGACACAACATCTTTATTTGTATGTGGTGCTGAGGATCGAACCCAGCAATGGATTCAGTTCTTAAATTCCAATTTTATGCAAAGTTCTTGGTTTCACATGTGTTGATGTTGTGAGGACAAGAAGGGGAAGGGTAGAGGAGAATGGATGAGAAGAGCAAGAAAACAAAAGTGAGAAAGAAAAAAAAAGTATCTCAAAACTCTGTTTTCTTTTTTTGCAGTAGTTGGAGTTGTCTAATCCTAACCAGAATCTCTGTGGTCCGGGTGATGGAGGTAGCCAGTATGAGAGGGTTTGAGCTCTACCTGTAGCCTCCCTATTCTTAGTTTCTGAGATGGAAACCAGGTGCATGTACAGTTGATGTGCCACATTGATAGCTTTGCCCCACAAAAAGCTTGTGAGAAAATTCTTGAGTTATCACAGCTGGAGGTAGGGGAGTTGAAAACCAGGTACTTGAGCAGCCACAAAACTGAGCTGGTAGCCATGCCCACTGATAGATGTTGAGTAAGTTTTTGAAAGATGGATTCCATCTGTTACCTGTCTATGGTGTTTGGTGAATTGGGTGGTTCTGGGCAGACCTTGTGCCAAGTCCAGAGCTTTTTCTGGTGTCCCCCAAGCAAAACCTCTGTGTTCTGTGCTGCCTACCATCTATGCCTAGAGCGCCAGCCAAGCTGAGTCTTTCCTCTAAGCCCAGAGCCCACAAGAGGCTGAGATTTCCAACTGAGACTTGAGCGAATGTTCAGCAGAGACTTCTGTCTGCACTGAGAGCATCCACATGGTGGAGCCTTCTGTCTGTGCTGAGAGTGCCCATGTGGCCCTAGTTTTCTTCAAATTTTTATGATACTTGGAAGGATTCATCTATTACTTAGCCTTACTATGCTCCACACGTTTGGGCCTTGTCAGTTCAATGGTTCTCTGTCAGGAACAGTTTGTGTTTTAAGGTTTCCCTTCATTATGGCTTATTGTTGTGAATAAAAATTGAGCTGGAAGTCAAACAGGGTTGGTAGGAGGTGCTTGAAACTTCACACAATCAGCATGCAAAAGTAACTTTATCCAAGAGTCCTTAAGGAAAAAACAGAGAAATATGCATCTACTGAAATAAGTCTCACAATGATTTGATCAGACTTCTTTGATACTGCACAGTATTCATCATTAAGCATGTCCCACTAGGCTCCCCAAGTTTGGGACTTCTAGGATCATTGGTTCTCTGTACAGGTGAGAGTTAGTGATACAGTTAGGGTTAGGGTTAGTTTTAGAGCTAGAGTTATTTTTGTTAAATTTTCTTTGGTACTGGGCTGGATTTATCTTTTCCCTAGCCTTACTATGCTCAACAGGTTTGGGCCTTCAGGATTCAGTGGTTCACTGTCAGGAATATTTTGTATTTTAAAGTTTCACTTCATTTTGACCTATATGGTTAAATGGAAATAGATCTTGAAATCAAACAGAGTTAGTTTGAAAGTTTGCTTGAAACTTCACACACTCACTCAGTTCTCAGTGTGCATTCCCTGGTTTGTTTCTTGAGAAAGTAGCCCTAAGCTGCAAAAGAAAGAAATAGCTTCATCTGTGAGTACTTTAGGAGCAAGCTTCAGTATTTTTAGTCAAATTACTTTGATACTGTACAGGATTCATCCTTTACCTAGCGTTAGTACGATCCCCAATTTGGGGCCTTTAATTTTAATAGTTCACTGTCAGGAACAGTTTGAATTTTTAGGTGTGACTTCATTGTGGCCTATAGGTGTGAATGACAATGAAGCTGGAAATCAAAAAGGATTGGTACTAGCTGCTTGGCACATCACATACTCAATTAGTTCTCTGTGGGCACTCTCTGCTTTATTTCTATTGAATATAGGCCAAAGAAGAAGCATTCAAATACAACTTTATCCAAGAGCACTTTAGGGGACAACAGGGAAATAAGCATGAAATGAATTACCTCCCACAATTATATGTTCAGATTTCTTGATACTGTGCATGATTCATCTCTTAGCTTGCACCAATAAGCTTCACAACTTTGGGACTTCTATGATCAAAAGTTATCTAAACAGGTTACGGTTAATGTTATGTTTAGGGTTAGTGTTAGGGCTAGGTTTAAACCTAGTGTTAGATTTACAGTTAGTTTTGTTCGAATTTTTTTGGTACTGGGGAGGATTCATCTTTTACCTAGCCTTACTATGTTCCCCAGGTTTGGGCCTTCTCTGTTCAATGGTTCTCTGACAGTAATAGTTTGTATTTTGAAGATTCACTTATTGTGACCTATATGGTAAACGGAAATGGAGCTCAAAATTCAAATAATGTTGGTGCTATCTGCTTCAAACTTCACACACTCAATTAGTTCTCTCTGTGCTCTCTCTGATTTCTTCCTTGTGAAAGTAGCCTAAGCTGAAGCATACAAAAACAACTTTATCCAAAAGCACTTTAGAATAAAGCAGTGAAATATGCATGGACTGAACTACCTCAACCAATTATTTGATCAAAATTTTTGATCCTGCACTGTACTCATCTGTTACTTTGCCCCACTAGGCTTTCCAAGTTTGGGTTTTATATGACCAAAGGCTCTTTAAACAGGATAGGGATAGTGTTAGGAATATGGTCAGAGAAAATGTTAGGATTAGAGTTACTTTTGTTCAAATATCTTTGATACTGGGCAGGATTCATCTTTGACCTTGCCTTACTTTGTTACCCAGGTTTAGGCCTTCTTGGTTCAGCAGATTGCTGTCAGGAACAGTTTGTATTTTAAGGTTTCACTCTATGTTGACCTACATGAGTAAATAAAATGGAGCTGGAAATCAAACAGTGCTGATGCTAGCTGCTTAAAACTTCGCAAACTCAATCAGTAATATTGGGAACTCTCTAGTTTCCTCCTTGTGAAAGTTTCTCCAAGCTGAAGCACGCAAAGAAACTTTATCAGACTGCACTTTAGGAGGAAACAGGACAATATAAATGTATGGAAATAACTCCCCCAATTACTTAGTCAGACTTTTTGGAAACTGGGCAGGATTCCTTTGTTTGCTTGCCTTACTAGAAGCCCCACATTTGGGACTTCTATGACAAAGGCTGTCTAAACAGGTTAGTTTACATTTAGGGTTAGGGTTAGAGCTAGGTTTAGAGCTAGTCTTAGGTTAGAGTTAGTTTTGTTCAAATTTCTTTGATACTGGGCAAGTATAATCTTTTATGTAGCCTTACTATTTTCCACAGATTTGGGCCTTGATTCAGTGGTTCACTGTAAAAAAGTTTGTATTTTAAAGGTTTCACTTCAATTTGACCTATATGTGTAAATAGAAATGGAGCTGGAAATCAAACAGGGATTGTGCTGGCTGCTTGAAACTTTGCAGACTCAATCAATTCTCAGTGAGCATTCTCAGGTTGTTTCCTGTGGAAGTATTTTCTCAGCTGAAGTAGAAAGAAACAGTTTTTTTTTTCTCTGAGCACTTTAGGATCCAGCAGAATTCCCGTGTACTGAAAAAGCTTAGAATTTTTTTTTGGTCAGATTACTTTGATACTGTACAGGATTCATCCTTGACCTAGCCTTAGTAGTTATCCAATTTGGGCCTTCAAGGTTCAATGGTTCACTTTCAGGAACAATTAGAAATTTTAGGTTTCACTTCATTATGGCCTATAGTGTGAATGGAAATGGAGCTGGAAATCAAACATGGTTAGTGCTAGCTGCTTGAAATTTCACACAATCTGTTCCCTTTGGGCACTCTCTGGTTTCTTCCTAGTGAAAGTTTTCCAAAGCTGAGACACGCAAAAGACATTATCCATGAGCATGTTAGAAGAATACAGGGAAATATGCATGTACTGAACTACCACACCCAATTGTTTGGTAGGATATTTTTATACTGGGCAGGATTTATCTGTTAGCTTGCCCTACTAGGCTCCCCCAAGTTTGGGAATTCTATGATCAAATGTTCTCTATACAGGTTAGGGTTAGGGTTATGTTTAGGGCTATGGTTAGAGCTAGTGTTAGATTACAGTTAGTTTTGTTCAAATTTCTTTGATACATGGCAGAATTCATCTTTAAATAGCCTTACTATGTCCAGTTCAATGGTTCACTCTGAGGAACAGTTTTTATTTTAAGGTTTCACTTCATTTTGACCTATATGAGTAAATGGAATTGGAATTAGAAATCAAACAGGGTTGGTGCTAGGTGCTTCAAACCTCACACACTCAATTAGATCTGTGTGGGATCACTCTGGTTTCTTCCTTGTGAATGTAGCCCTAAGCTGAAGCATGCAAAGCAAGTTTATCTGAGAGCACTTTGGGAGAAAAGCAGGAAATATGAATATACTGAAATATGTCTGCCAATTATTTGGTCATATTTCTTTGATACTGTGCAGGGTTCTTCTGCTAGCTTGCCCCACTAGGATCTCCAATTTTTGGGATTTCTACGATCATAGGTTCTCAAAACAGCTTAGGGTTAGGGTTAGGGATAGAGTCAGATCTAGCATTAGAGATACAGTTAGATTTGTTCAAATGTATTTGATAGTGGGCAGTATTCATCTTTTCCTTACCCTTCTTATGTACGCCAGGTTTACACCTTCTCAATTCAATTGTTCAGTGTCAGAAACAGTATTTTTTAAGGGTTCACTTTTTTTTACCTCTATGGGTAAATGGAAATGGAGCTTGAAATCAAACAGCGTTGGAGCTAGCTGTTTGAAAGTTCACATACTCAATGAATTCTCTGTCAGTACTCTGATTTCTTTCTTGTGAAAATATCCCAAAGCTGAAGCATGCAAAAAAATTTATCTAAGAGCACTTTAGGAGACAACAGGAAAATATGCATGTACTGAACTACCTCCACCAATCATTTGGTCAGATTTCTTTGATACTGCAAAGGATTCATCTGTTAGCTTTTTCCACTCGTCTCCACATGTTTGGGACTTCTATGATGAAAGGTTCTCTAAACAGATTATGGTTAGTATTAGGGTTAGGGTTTGGGCAAGTGTTAGAGTGAGTGTAAGTGTTAGAATTAGTTTTGTTCAAATTTTATTGATACTGGGCAGCATTCATCTTTTACCTAGCCTTACAATGTTTACCAGTTTTGGGCCTTCTTGGTTCAAGGTTCACTGTCAGGAACAGTTTGCATTTTAAGGTTTCACTTCATTTGAACCTATATGGGTAAATAGAAATGGAGCTGCAAATCAAACAGTGTTGGTGCTAGCTGCTTGAAATTTCACACACTCAACAGTTCTCTGTGGGCACTTTGGTTTCTTCCTATTAAAGGTTTTCAAAAGTTGTGGGATGCAAAAGAACATTATCCAAGAGAACTTTAGTAAAAAACAGGGGAAATAGGCATGTACTGATACACCTCCCCCAATTATTTTGTCAGATATTTTTTGATTCATCTGTTACCTTGCCCTACTAGGCACCCCAAATTTGGGACTTCTATGATCAAAGGTTCTCTAAACAGCTTAGGGTAGGACTAGGGTTAGGTTTAGGGCTAGGTTTAGAAATAGTGTTAGTGTTAGAGTTACTTTTGTTCAAATCTCTTTGATACCAGGCAGGATTAATCTTTTACCTACCCTTACTATGTTCCCCAGGTTTGGTCCTTCTTGGTTCAAGGTTCACGTCAGGAATAGTTTGTGTTTTAAGGTTTCACCTTATCTTGACTTATATGGATAACTGGAAATAGAGCTGGATAACAAACAGTTTGTGTAAGCTGCTTGAAACTTCACACACTTAATTAGTTCTCTGTGGGCACATTCTGCTTTGCTTCTTGTAAATGTAGTCCTACACTGAAGCATGCGAAGCATAGGTTGAGGGTTAGGGTGATGGTTAGAGCTAAATTTAGTGTTAGGGTTAGAGTCAGGGTCAGGATTAGTTTTAGGGTTAGGGTTAGAACTCGAAATAGGGCTTAAGTTAGGGCTAGATGTAGGGTTAGGGTTTGGAATAAGCTAAGCTTTAGGGTTAGGGCTATGGCTCAGTTTTGTTTTATGGCTAGGGCTAGTGTTAGGTATGAATTTTGGATTAGTTTTAGGTTTATTCTAGTTTTAGCGTGAGGTTTAAGTGTAGGGTTAGGGTTAGATTTAGAGTTAAGGTTAGATCTAGGGCTAGGTTTATGATAAGGGATAGGGTTAGAATTAGGGATATGGCTACGGTGAGTCTTAGAGTTAGATTTAGGACTAGGCTTAGTTTTAGGGTTAGGGTTACAGCTAAATTAGGGCAAGGTTTAGGGCTAGGGTTATTGTTAGATTTAGGCCAAGGGTAGGGCTAGGGTTAGGTTTAGCATTGGGGTTAGGGTTAATTTTAGGGGAATGGTTTGTGGATAGCTAGCTTTAGGGCTAGGGTTAGGGTGAGAATTAAGATTAGGGCTAGGGTTAGTGTTTGGGTTAGGATTAAGGCTAGGTTTAGGGCTCGGGTTTCTGTTAGGGAAAGGGCTAGGCTTAGGGCTAGGGCTAATGTCAGTTCTAGTTTTATGGTTAGGGATTCTTTTAGGGTTAGGTTATGGTAGGTCTAGTGTAAGGGTTAAATTCATGGTGAGGGTCAGGTAGGATTTGTGTTAGGGTTAGGACTAGTGTTATGAAAATGACTTATGTATGAAGTAGGGCTACAATTAGGGCTAGTTTTAGGGTTAGGGTTTAGGCTAGGTCTCTAGTTAGAATTAATTTAAGGTTAGGGTGATGTTTAGAGGTAGGATTAATATTAGGGTCAGTGTCAGGGTCAGGGTTAGTTTTAGATTTAGGATTAGGGCTATGTGTAAGTTTAAGGTTCGGTTTAGGTTATGGGTTAGGGTCAGGGATATGGCTTATTTTCCTTTTATGGGTAGGGCTAGGGGTAGGGCAAGTTTTAGGTTAGCATTAATGTTAGGGCTAGTGTTAGGGTTTTGTTTAGGATTATGGCTATGGTTAAATTTAGAGTTAGGTTTAGATTTAGAGTTAGGTTTAGATCTAGGGTTAGGGCTAGGGCTAAGGATAGAACTAGGGATAGGGATAGGGAAAGAGTTAGATTTAGTCTTAGGGCTAGGGTTCGGGTTACAGTAGGATTAAATTAGAGGTAGGATTAGCGTTAGGCTTAGTTACAGTATTAGGCCTAGGGTTAGGGCTAATGTTAGGTTTAGGTTTAGGGTTATTGATAGGTTTAGAGTAAGGGATGGGGTTATAGCTAGGTTTAGGTCTAGGGTGAAGGTTAGCATTATGGTTAAAGCTCAGGCTATGGATTGGGTTAGGATTAAGGCTAGGTTTAGGGCTGGGATTAGGTCTAGGTCTAATTTCAATTTCAACATTACAGTTAAATATAGTTATGGTTTAGGTTTATAACTATGTCTAGTTTAATGGTTAGGTTTAGGGTTAGGTTCAGGTTTAGAGCTAAGGATGTTATTAGGATCAAGGTTGTGATTAGTGATTGGGATAGATTAAGTTTTAAATTTAGGGCTTGCATTAGCATAAATTTAGGATTAGGGTAATTATAGGGTTAGGTTTAGGTTTCAGGTTAGATTTAGAGTAATGGATAGGGTTAGGATTAGGGATAAGGTTAAGTTTAGGCCTAGGGTTAGCATTAGGGTTATGGTTATGGTTAGGGTAATGGATAGGGTTAGATCTATTGTTAGGACTAGGGTTATGGTTATTATTAGTGCTAGGGTTAGGGTTAAGGTTAGGATTAGGGTTAAAGCTCGGGTTAGGGTTCAGTTTAGTGCTAGGTTTTGGGTTAAGTTAGGGCTAGGGTTAGGGTTATGGATAATGTAAGTACTAGGGTTACAATTAGGGCTAGTTTTAGGGTTAGGATTAGGCCTAGCTCTAATGTTAGGTTTATGTTTAGGGTTAGGGTGATGTTTAAGCCTAGGGTTATTTTTAAGGTCAGAGTCAGTGTCAGAATTCATATTAGGGTTCGGCTTAAAACTCGAATTAGGGCTAGGGTTAAGGCTAGGACTAGGGTTAGGGTTGGGTTTTGGTTAAGGTTTAGGATTGGGGTTATGGCTCTGTTTTGTATTAGGGCTAGGGCTAGACTTAGGGCTGGGTTTAGGAGTATCGTTATGGTTACGGTTAGGACTAGTTTAAGGTTTAGGTTTAGGCATGGCTTAGGGTTAGATTTTGAGTTAGAGTTAGATCTAGGGTTAGGGTAGGGCTAAGGAAAGGGCTAGGGTTAGGCCTAGGTTTAGGGTTCCGGTAAGGGATAGGGTTAGAACTAGTTTTATGCCTAGGGTGAGAGTTAGACTTAGTTTTAGGGCTAGGGTTAGGGTTAGGGTTAGGGATAGGGCTAAGTTATGTCTAAGATTAGGGCTAGGATTAGGGTTATGACTAAGGCTATGTTTAGGGCTAGGATAAGAGCTAGGGTTTTTATTAGGGTTGTGATAGGATTTTGTCTAGGGCTAATGTCAGGTCTAGCATTATGGTTAGGGATAGTTTTAGGGTTAGGTTATTGGCTAGGTCTATTATAACAGTGAGGTTTATGGTAGGGTCAGGTTTAGAGATTGGGGAGTTATTAGGTAAGGGTCAGGGTTACAGTTTGGTTTAGGTTTGAGTTTAGGGTTAGAGCTCAAGTTAACATAAGGGTTAGGGTTACAGTAATTATAGGGTTAGATTTATGGTTCAGGTTATGTTTAGGTAATTGATAGGGTTGGGGTTGGTGATAGGGTTAGGGTTAGGCCTAAGGTTAGCATTAGGGTAAGATTTATGTTTAGAGTAACAGATAGAGTTAGATTTAAGTTTAGAGTAATAGATAGAGTTAGATTTAAGTTTAGGGCTAGGGCTATCGTTAGTATTAGGTCTTGAATTAGGTTTAGGCCTAGGGTTATCATTAGGGTAAGGGTTACTGTTAGGTTAATGGATACATTTAGAGCTAAGATTAGAGATAGTGTTATGGTTACGATTTGGTCTAGAGTTAGGGTTAAGGTGAGGGTTAGAACTAGGGTTGTGGTTAGGATTATGTTTAGTGTAAGGGTTATGTTCTGAGCTGTGTTTAGGGCTAGAGCAAGGGTCAGGTTCAGGGTTGATACAGGGATAGGATTACAGTAGATTAGAGTTAGGATTATGGTTAGGGCTAGGGATATCGTTTTGGTCAGCATTAGAGTTAGGGTAATGCATATGGTTAGATATAGGTTTAGGGTTAGGGATAGGGTTATATTCAAGCTTAGGGTTAGGGTTAGGGCTATGGTTATGTTTAGGTTAATGGTAAGGGTTAGGGTTTGAGCTATGGTTATATTATAGCAAGTGTTAGGTTTAGGGTTAGTTCTAGGGTTATTTTTCAGTTTGGGTTAAGGCTTAAGGTTAGGGTTAAGGCTAGGGTTATCATTAGGGTCAGGTTTAGACGTAGGTTTACCCTTAAAGGCAGGGTCAGTGTTTGGATTAGAGTTAAAGTTAGTGTTACAACCAGAATTAGGACTAGGATTAGGTCTAGGGATATAGGGTTAGTGCTTGGGTTATGGTAAGGATTATTGTTAGGGCTAGGACTTTGTATTTTTTTTTTTTTTTGGTATAGGGCTAGAGTTTAGGCTAGATTTAGGATTAGGTTTATGTGTTTAACTAGTTTTAGGGTTAGGTTTAGTTATAAGTTTACTGGTAGGGCCAGTGTTAGGATTTTTTCTAGGGTTAGGGTCAGGTTTAGACCTAGGGTTATTGTTAGGTTCAGAATAAGGGTCAGGTTATCATTAGGGTTTGGGATAGGTTTAGAGATAGAATGAGGGCTAGGGTCAGGACTATTAATTGGGTTAAAGTTTTGGTTAGCCTAAGGATTAGGGATAGGTTTAGGGTTACCATTAGGGTTAGGATTTCACTTATGTTAAGGAATAGGGTTAGAGCTAGGTTTAGGGCTAGAGTTATTGTTAGTGTTAGGGTTAAAGCTAGATTTAGAGCTTTTATTAGGGCTCCTTTTTGTGTTAGAGTTAGGGCTATGTTTAGGACAATGGCTAATATAAGATCTCAGGTTACAATCAGGGTTAGTTTTAGGGTTAGGTTAGGGGTAGGTCTAGTGTTAGTGTTAGGATTAAGGTTAAAGTGATATTTAGAGCTACGGTTAGTTTTAGAATATGAGTCGATGTCAGGTATAGGATTTGGACTTAAATTATGGATAAGTTTAATGTTAGGTTTTGGTTTAATATTAGGATGGTATTTAGAGCTAGGGTTAGTGTTAAGATATGAGACAGGGTCCGAGTTAGTTTTAAAGTAAGGGTTGGGACTCGAATTGAGGCTATGGTTAGGTCTAGGTGTAGTGTTAGTCTTTGGTTTAAGTTATGGTTTAGGGTTAGGGCTATTGCTTGATTTAGTTTTACTTCTAGGGTTAGGGTTAGGGCTAGTTTTACTATTAGCATTAGGGTTATGACTAATGGTAGTGTTAGGCTTAGACTTAGGTTTAGGGTTAGACTTAGAGTTAGGATTACGTCTAGGGTTAGGGCTAGTACTAAGGATAGGGCAAGGGTTAGGGCTAGGTTTAGGGCTAGGGTTAGGGTTATGGTAAGTAGAGGGTTAGAACTAAGTATAAGTACAGTGTGAGAATTAGAGTTAGTCTTAGGGATAGGGTTAGGTTTAGGTTTAGGTATAAGGTTATCTGTAAGGCCAGTGTTAGGGTTTACTCTAGGGTTACGGTCAGGTTTAGACCTAGGGTTTGTGTTAGAGTCAGAATAAGGGTCAGGATAGGCATTAGGGTTTGGGATAGGATTAGAGCTAGAATGAGGGCTAAGGTCAGGACTATTAATATGGTTAGCCTAAGGATTAGGGATAGATCCATGGTTACCATTAAGGATAGGGTTTCACTTAAGTAAAAGATAGGTTTAGAGCTAGGGTTAGGGCTAGGTTTAGGGTTAGGGTTAAAGCTAGGTTAGGGCTCAGATTAGAGCTAGTCTTTGTGTTAGAGTTAGGGGTAGGGTTAGGGCAATCACTAATATAAGAACTAGGGCTCCAATTAGGGTTAGTTTTAGGGTTAGGGTTAGGGTAGGTCTAGTGTTAGGGTTAGGTTTAAGGTTAGGGTGATAATTAGAGCTAGTTTTAGTTTTAGGATATGAGTCAGGTTCAGGGTTAGGGTTAGGACTCAAATAAAGTCTAAGTTTACTGTTAGGTTTTGGTTTAAGGTTAGGATGGTGTTTAGAGCTAGGGTGAGTTTAAGAGTGTGAGTTTAATGTTTACGTTTAGAGTTATGGTTAGGCATAATGTTATCAATAGGTTTAGGGTTAGGTTTAGGGTAATGGGAAGGTTTAGAGCTAGGTTTAGGGCTAGGGTTAAGTTTAAGATTAGGGCTAGTGTTAGGGGTATATTTAGGGATAGGTGTAGGTTTATGTTTAGGGTAAGGGTTAGGCTTTGAGTTAGGATTAGGACTAATCAAGTGTTAGGTTAGGGTTAGGGTTATGCTTAGTACTATGTTTAGGACTAGGATTAGCTCTATGTTTTGTGTTAGGTTTAGCCTAGAGTTAGGGCTGTGGGCAATGTAAGAGCTATTGTAATGATTATGGCTAGTTTTAGAGTTAGGGTTATGGCTAGGTCTAGTGTTAGGTTTAGATATTTGGTTAGGGTCAGGTTTAAAGGTAGGTTTACTGTTAAAGTCAGGGTCAGTGTTTGGGTTAGAGTTAGAGTTAGGGTTACAGCCAGATAGGACTAGGTTTAGGTCTAGGGTTGCGGATAATATTTGTGTTAGGTTATGGTTTATTGTAAGGGCTTCGGCTGGGTTTTTGTTTAGGTCTAGGGTTAGAGTTAAGGCTAGATTTAGGATTAGGTTTAGGTCTATATCTAGTGTTAGGGTTTTGTCTAGGGTTAGCATCAGATTTAGACCCAGGATTAGTGTTAGGGTCAAAATAAGGGTCAGGGTTAGAATTAGAGTTTGAAATAGTCTTAGAGCTACAGTGAAGGCTAGGTTTAGGACTATTAATAGGGTTAGGGTTTTGGTTGGTATAAGGATTAGGGATAGGTCTAGGGTTAACATTAGGGTTAGGGTTTCACTTACAATATGAGATTGGCTTAGAGCTAGTATTAGGGCTAGATTTAGGATTAAGGTTATGGTTAAATCTAGGTTTAGGTCTTGGATTAGGGCTCGTTTTTATGTTAGGGTTTGGACTAGGGTTAGGGCAATGGTTAATGTAAGAACTAGGGTTACAATTAGAGTTAGGGTTAGGGGTAGGTCTAGTGTTATGGTTAGGTTTAACGTTAAGGTGATATTTATAACTAGAGATAGTGTTAGGATATTAGTCAGGGGCAGTGTTAGTTTTAGGTTTAGGTTTAGGTATCAAATAAGGGCTAGGATTACTGTTAGAGTATGGTTTAAGTTGAGGGCAGTGTTTAGAGCTAGGGGACTATTAGGATATAGTTTGGTTCAGGTTTAGTATTAAGGTTAGAGTTAGGACTCGAACTAAGGCTAGGGTAACTGTTAGGATTCTGTTTAAATTTAGGGTGGTGTTTAGGGCTAGTGTGAGTGTTAGAATATGAGTCAGGGTCAGGGTTAGTTTAAGGTTAGGGTTATGACTCCAATTAGGGCTAGAGTTAGGTCTAGTTTTGTGTTAGGGTTTAGATTAATTTTAGGTTTAAAGTTAGGGATATTGCTCAATTTTGTTTTAGTCTTTGGCTTAGGGTTAGGGCTAGGTATAAAATTAGTATTATGGTTAGGTGTAATGTTAGTGTTAGTCTTAGGCTTAGGATAAGATTTGGAGTAAGGGTTAGATCTAGGGTAAAAGTTAGGTTTAGGGTGATGGATAGGGTTAGGTTTAGGGCTCAGTGTAGGTTTAGGGTAATGGAGAGATTTAGGGTGTGTGATAGTGTTAGGGTTAGGCCTAAGGTTAGCATTAGGAATAGGGTTATCAAACGGGTAATGTATAGGGTTAGAGCTAGGATTATGTTTAGGATTAGGGATAGAGTTAAAGTTAGGGTTTGGATTAGGGCTACTAACCCTAGCTTAGAGTAGGATTATAATTAGGTTTGGGTAAAGGTAAGGTTTTGATCTTGAGATATTTCTAGGGTGAGGGTTAGGTTTAGTGTTAGTTCTAGGGTTAGGATTAGAGTAATTGTTAGGTTTAGGTTTAGAGATAGGGCTAGGATTTTCATTAGCCTTAGTTTTAGGTTTAGGGTAATAGATTAGATAGATGTAAGGTTAGCTTTAGGGTTAAGTTTAGTTTTAGGGCTAGGTTTACTATTGTGTTTAGGGTACGGTTTAGGGTTTGAGTTAGGGTGAGGGCTATGGCAAGGATCAGGTTTAGGGTTAGGTCTACGGTTAGGTTTATGGTTTGGGTTAGGGTTTTGGTTAGGGTTAGGCCTAGGGTTATCATTAGGGTTAGAGTTAGGGTAATTGTTGTGGTTAGGGCTAGGTTAAGGTTAAGATTAGGACTAGGTTTAGGGTTATTGTTAGGGATAGGTACAGGGTTTTGTTTAGGCTAAGGTTTAGTCTTTGAGCTAGGGTTAGGACTAAGATGAGGGTTTGGGTTAGGGTAGGTCTAGGTTTAGGGTTAAGGTTATGCTTAGGGTAGGTTTAGGCCTCTGATTAGGATTAGGTTTTGTGTTAGGTTTAGGCCAAAGGTTAGTGCCATGGGTAATGTAAGATCTAGGGTTCTAATTGTGGTAGTTTTAGGGATAGAGTTATGGCTAGGTCTAGTGTTAGGTTTATATTTTGGTTTAGGGTCAGGTTTAGACGTAGGTTTACCCTTAAAGGCAGGGTCAGTGTTTGGATTAGAGTTAAAGTTAGTGTAACAACCAGAATTAGGACTAGGATTAGGTCCTGGGTATGGTTAGTGTTTGGGTAAGTGTAAGACTTATTGTTAGGGCTAAGGACTAGTTTTTTGTTTATGTCTAGGGGTAGAGTTAAAGCTAGATTTAGGATTACGTTTAGGTCTAGAACTAATTTTAGGGTTAGGTTTAGGTATAAGGTTACCAGTAAGGCCAGTGTTAGGATTTGGTCTATGGTGAGGGTCAGGTTTAGACCTATAATTAGAGTTAGGGTCAGAATAAGGGTGAAACTTAGGGTTAGGTTTTGGGTTAGGATTAGATCTAGAATGAGGGCTAGGGTTAGGACTAGTAATAGGGTTAGTGTTTGGTTAGGGCTAAGAATTAGGATTAGGACTAGGATTAGAATTATGGATAGGTTTTTCCTTAGGGTAAGGGATACGGCTAGAGGTAGGTTTAGGGCTAGTGTTACGGTTAGGTTTAGGGCTACGTTATGGTTAGGTTTAGATTTAAATCTAGTGTCTGATTAGGGCTATTTTTGTGTTAGGGTTTCAGCTAGGGTTAGGGCTTTGACTAATGTAAGAACCAGGGTTATGATTAGGGTTAGTTTTAGGGTTAGGGTTTGGGCTAGGTCTATTGTTAGCATTAGCTTTAGGGTTAGGATGATATTTAGATCCAGGGTTAGTGTTTGGATATGAGTCTGGGTCAGGGTTAGTTTTTGTCCTAGGACTCAAATTTGAGCTAGTGTTATGGCTAGTTGTAAAGTAAGGGTTTGATTTAGGTTAAGGTTTAGGGTTAGAGCAATGGCTCGGTTTTGTTTTAGGGCTAGGGCTAAGATTAGAACTAGTTGTAGGATTGGCAATAGTGTTCAGCTAGTGGTATGGTGACGTTTAGGTTTAAGGTCAGGGTTAGATTTAGAGTTATGATTAGATCTACGGTTAGGGCTATGCCTGGGGTGAGGGCAAGTTTAGGGCAAATGTTAGGGTTACAGTAATGAATAGGGTTAGAAATAGAAATAGGGCTGAGTTGAGATTCACTGTCAGTCTTAGGGCTAGGGTTAGGAGTTCACTTAGGGTTAGCACTAAATTAGGGCTAGGATTAGCGCTAGGTTTAGTGTTAGGGTTAGGCATATTGTTAGGGCTATGGTTAGTGTTAATGTTAGTGTTTAGGGTTAGTTTTAGGGGAAGGGATGGTGTTATAGCTAGGTTCAGGGCTAGGGTGAGAGTTAAAATTAGGGATAGTGCTAGGGTGAGGGTTGGGGTTAGGATTAGGCTAGGTTTAGGGCTAGGATGAGGGCTAGGGTTTGTGTTAAGTTTAGGCCTATATTAGGGCTAGGGCTAATATGAGATCTAGGGTTATTATTGTTAGGGATAGTTTCAGTTTAAGTTTATGGCTAGGTGTAGTGTAAGGATTAGGTTGAGGGATAGGGTCACTTTTAGAACTAGTGCATTTTTAGGGTCAGGGTCAGGGTTAGGGTTTGTTTAGGCTGAGGTTTAGTGTTAGGGCTCAAATTAGCGTTAGGGTTAGGTTTAGGGTTAGGGTATGGATATGGTTAGGTTTAGGGTTCAGATTATGTTTAGTTTAATGGATAGGGTTAGGGATATAGATAGGGTTATGGTTATCCTAGGGTTAGCATTAGGGTTGGGGTTAGGGTTAAGATAATGGATAGGATTAGATGTAGGTTTAGGGCTATGATTATAGTTAGGATTAAGGCTAGTTTTAGGATTAGGGTTAGGATTATGGTTAGGGTTTTAGCTAATATTAGGGCTCAGATTAGGGCTAAGATTTAGATTAGGTTAGGGATAGGGTTAGGCCTATGGCTAATGTAAGATCTAGGGTTATGATTTGGGTTAAATTTAGAGTTAGTGTTTGGTCTAGTTGTAGTGTTAGCATTATCTTTACGGTTAGTGTGATATCTATAGCTAGGGTTAGTGTTAAAATATAAGTCAGGGTCAGGGTTAGTTTTAGGCCTGGTACTCAAATTAGAGTATGGAGTTTATGGCTAGGTGTAGGGTTATGGTTTGGGTTAAGGTGTAAGGTTAGGGCAAAGACTCTGTTTTGTTTTAGGGCTAAGGCTAGGGTTAGGGCTAGTTTTAGGATTAGCGATAGTATTAGGTCTAGTGGTAGGGTGTGGTTCAGGCTTAGGTTTAGGGTTAGATTTAGAGTTATGGTTAGGTCTAGGGATTGGTCTTGGGCTAGGATTAGGGCTAATGTTAGGGCTTGTGTTAGGGTTATGGTAACTGATAGGGTTAGAACTAGAAATAGGTCTAGGGCGAGTGTTAGTGTCAGTTTTAGGCCTAAGGTTAGGGTGGGTTAGGACTAAATTAGGGCTAGAATTAGTGCTAGGGTTAGTGTTAGGGTTAGGCTTATGGTTAGGGCTAGAGTTAGGGTTAGTGTTAGGGTAAGGTTTAGAATTAGAGTTATGGGAAAGGATGGGGTTATAGCTAGATTCAGGGCTCATGCAAGGGTTAAAATCAGGGGTAGGGCTAGGGTTAGGTTTCAGGTTAGGATTAAGGCTAGGATGAGGGCTAGGGTTTGTATTAGGGTTAAGGGTAGTGTTAAGGATGGGGCTAATTTCAGTTCTAGGTTTAAGGTTAGGCTTAGTTTTTGGGTTAGGTTTTGGCTAGGTCTAGTGTAAGGGTTAGGTTTAGGATAAAGGTCAGGTTTAGAGCTAGGTATATTATTAGGGTAAGGGTCAGGGTAGAGTTTGGTTTAGGTTAAGGTTTAGGGTTAAGGCTTGATTTAGTGTTAAGGTTCAGGATAGGGTTAGGGTAATGGATAGGGTTAGGTTTAGAGTTCAAGTTAGGTTAGAATAATGAAAAAGATTAGTGTTAATGATAGGGTTAGTGTTAGGCCTAGGGTTAGCATTTAAGTTAGGCTTATCTTTAGGGTAATTGATAGATTAGAACTAAGGTCAGTTATAGGGTTAAGGTTAGGGATAGGGCTAGTATAGGGTTAGGCCTAGAGTTAATGTTAGGGTTAGGTTTAGGGTAAGTGTTAGCATTAGAGCTAGAGTTAGGGCTAGGGCAAGGGTTAGGGTTAAGGTTAGGTTTAGGGTTACAGTTAGGGTTACAATTAGGGCTCTGTTTAAGGCTAGGATAAGGGCTAGGCATTCTGGGAGGTTTATGGCTAGCATTAGGGCTATGGGTAATGTAAGAGCTAGGATTATGTTTATGACTAGGTTTAGGGTTAGGGTTATTGATAAGTCTAGTGTTAGGGTTAGGTTTTGGGTTAGTATAAGGTTTAGAGCTAGGGTTTGGTTATGGTAAGAATCACTGTTTGGGTTAGAGTTAGGTTTAGGGTTAGGGCCAGAATTAGGACTAGCATTGGGTCTAGAAATAGAGTTAGTTTTGCATTAGTTTAAGGGCTATTGTTATGGCTAGGGCTAGGTCTTTGTTAAGGGCTAGGACTAGATTTATGACTCTATTAAGAATTAGGTTTTGTCAAGTGCTAGTGTTATGGTTAGGTTTAGGTATAGTTTTACTGGTAGGGGTACTGTTAGGGTTCCATTTAGGATTGGGGTCAGGTTTAGACCTAGGGTTATTGTTAAGGTCAAAATTAAGGTCAGGGTAAGGCTTTGAGTTTGGGTTAGGGTTGGAGCTAGAATGAGGGCTAGGTTTAGGACTAGTAATAGAGTTTGGGGTAGGCTAAGGATTAGGATTAGGACTAGGGTAGAATTAGGTTGAGGGTCTGGCTTACGGTAAGGGATAGTTTTAGAGGTAGGGTTAGGGTTTGTATTAGGGTTAGGTTTAGGGCTATGTTTGGGTTTCGGGTTATGGTTTAAACTAGGGTTGAAGCTCGGATTAGGGCTAGGATTTGTGTTAGCATTAGGTCTATTGCAAATGTAAGAACTAGGTTTTCAATTAGAGCTAGTTTTAGGGTTAGCATTAGGACGGTGTTTAGACCTATGGTTAGTGTTAGCATCCGATTCAGAGACAGGGTTATTTGTAGGGTTAGGGTTAGGGCTCAATTTAAAGCTAGGTTTAGGTCTAGGTGTAGGGTTAGCGTTTGGTTTAGGTTAAAGGTTAGGGATATGGTTATGACTGGGTTTGTTTTAGGGCTAGGGTAAGGTTAGGGCTATTTTTCCAATTAGCATTTTGTTTAGGGCTATTTTTAGGGTGAGGTTTATGCTTAATGTTAGGATTAGATCCATGTTTAGGGCTAGGGTGAAGGTTAGGGCTAGGATTGGGCTAGGGATAGGGCTAATTTTTGGTTTATGGTAAGGGATAGGTTTAGAACTAGGACTAGGTCTAGGGCGAAAATGAGACTTAGTCTTAGGGCTAGGGCTAGGGGTAGGTTTAGGGTTAGGCTAAATTAGGGCTAGGATTAGCACTAGGGTTCTTGTTAGATTTAGGCCGATGTTTAGGGCTAGTGTTAGGGCTAGCGATAGGGTTAGTGTAAGGTATGATGTTACAGCTAGGTTTAGGGTTAGGGCAATGGATAAAATTAAGGTTAGGGCTAGGGTTAAGATTAGGATTAGAATTAAGGCTAGGCTTAGAGCTAGGGTTTTTGTTAGGTTTAGGGCTAGGGCTAATGACAGGTTTAGGAATAGTTTTATGGTTAGGTTTATGGCTAGGTCTATTGTAAGGGTGAGGTTCTGGGTTGGGGTCAGGTTTATTGCTAGCATATTATTAGGGACAGTGTCAGGTTTAGGGTATGATTTAGGTTCATGTTTAGTGTAAGGGCTCAAATTAGCATTAGGGTTAGTGTTATGGTTAATGTAATGGTTATGGTTAGGTTTAGGATTCAGGTTTTTTTTAGGGTGATGGATAGGGTTAGGGTTAGTAATAGAGTTAGGGTTAGGACTAGGGATACAATTCAGTTAGGGTTATGGTTAGGCTAATGGATAGGATTAGAGCTACAGTTTGGGCTAGGGTTACGGTTTGGTTATGGCTATGATTACAGCTAGGCCTTGGGTTAGAATTTGGTTAGGGTTATAATTAGGGTAATGGATAGTATTCAATCTAGGGTTATGGTTAAATTTAGGGCTATGGTTCAGGTTAGGTCATGGGTAGGTTAACGAATAGGATTAGAACTGCAGTTAGGGCTAGAGTTATGGTTAGGATAGGGCTGTGATTAGAGTTAGGCTTTGAGTTAGAATTCGGTTAGGGTTATGTTTAGGTAATGGATAGGATTTGAGCTAGAGTTAGGGCTAGGTTTATGGATAAGATTAGGGCTATGGTACAGGTTAGGTTTTAGGTGAAGACAGGTTTAGGTTTAGGGTTAGGTTTAGGTTAAGTGTTAAGGCCAGAGTTAGGGTTTGGGTTAGTGTTAAAGCTAGCGTGAGGGATGGATTAGGGCTAGGTTTTGGGTTAGTTTAGGGATAGGGTAGCACTACGTCTAATGTAAGATCTAAGGTTATGAATAGGGCTAGTTTTAGGGTTAGCATTAAGTCTAGGTCTAGCGTTAGGTTCAGGTTTAGGTTCAGGGTGATGATTAGAGATAGTGTTAGTCAAAGACAGTATCAATGTTACTTTTAGAGTTAGGGATAGGACTCGAATTAGGGCTAGGGATAAGGCTAGGTGTAGGGTTAGGGTTTGTGTTAGGTTTATGGTATGAATTAGGGATAGGGCTAATGTCAGGTCTAGTGTTAGGTTAGTGCTATGGGTCAGTTTTGTTTTAGAGCTAGGGCTAAGCTTAGGGCTAGCTTTAGGATTAGCAATAGTGTTAGGGCTAGTGGTAGGGTGAGGTTTAGGCTTAGAATTTTTGTTATGGTTAGACCTAGGTTTAGGTTTAGGGCTTGGATTAGGGCTAAGGTTAAGGCTAGTGTTAGGGTTACAGTAACAGATATGCTTAGAACTAGAAATAGTACTAGGGCAAAAGGCAGAGTTATTCTTTGGGCTAGGGTTAGGAGTAGGTTTAGGGTTAGGGCTAAATCAGGGCTAGGATTAGTGCTAGGGTAAGTGTTAGGGTTAGGCCTAGTGTTAGGGCTAGAGTTAGGGTTAGTTTTAGGGTAAGGGTTGGGGTGAGAGTTACGGGGGAAATGGGGTTATAGCAAGGTTTAGGGCCAGGGCGAGGGTTATTCTTAGGGTTAGGGCTAGGGCTCAAGTACAGTTTAGGATTAAGTCTAGGTTTATGGCTAGGATGAGGTTTGTGTTTCGGATAGGGCTAGGATTAGGGCTAGGGCTAATGTCAGGTCTAGTATTATGGTTAATGATAGTTTTAGGGTTAGGTTATGGCTAGGTCTAATGTAAGGTTTAGGTTTAGGATAAAGGTCAGGTTCAGAGCTAGGTGTATTATTAGGATCAGAGTCAGGGTTAGGGATTGGTTTAGGTTAAGTTCTAGGGTTAAGGCTCAAATTTACATTATGTTTTGGGTAATGAATCAAGTTCGATTTAGGGTTCAGGGTTGGTTTAGGTTTTTGAATAGCTTTAGGTATAGCTATTCACTTAGGTTTAGTCCTATTGTTAGCATTTGGGTTAGGCTTATGTTTAGCTTAATGAATAGAATTACAGCTAGGTTTGGGGCTAGATTTGTGGTTAGGATTAGGGCTAGAGTTAGAGTTAGGGTTAGGGTTAGGCTTAGGGTTAGGGGTATGTTTAGGGTAAGTTTTAGAGTTTGAGCTAGGTTTAGGTCTAGGGCAGGGTTAGGGTTAGAGAAGGTATAGGGTAAAGTTTAAGGTTAGGGCTATGGTTACCATTAGTGTTCGTGTTAGGGTTATGGTAATGGATAGAGTTACAGCTAGGGTTTGGAAAATAGTTACAGTTAAAATTAGGGTTAAAATTATAGTTAGGGATAGGTCTATGTTAATGTTTATGGTTAGGATTAGGGCTAGGTTTAGAGCTACTGATAGGGTTATAGTTACTTTATTCAAATTTCATTGTTAAACCCAGGACTCATCTTTAACTACCCTTACTCTGTTCCCCAGGTTTAGGTCTTTTGGTCCGAATGTTTGGTTTCAGGTGCAGTTAATATTTTCATTTTACTTCATTTTGACGTATATGAGTAAATGGAAATAGACCTGGAAATCAAACAGTGTTTATGGTAAAATAGAGAAATATTCATGAACTTAAATACCACCCCAATTATTTGGTCATATTTATTTGATACTGCATAGAATTCATCTGATAGCTTACCCCACTAGGCTACCCAAGTTTGGGATTTCTAGGATCACCATTTTTTAAAACAGGTTAGGGGTTTTGTTAAGGTTAGTTGTAGGGCTAGAGTTAGAGCTAGTATAAAGGTTACAGTTAGTTTTGTTCAAATTTCTTTGATACTGGGCAGGATTCATTTTTCTCTTACCCTTACTATACTCCACATGTTTGGACCTCCTAGATTCAATGGTTCTCTGTAAGGAACAGTTTGTATTTTAAAGTTTCAGTTCATTTTTTCCTATACAGGTAAAAAGAAATGGAGCTGGAAATCAAACAGCGTTGGTGCTAGCTCCTTGAGACTTCACACTCCATCAATTCTGTGTGGGCAATCTCTGGTTTGTTCTTGTGAAAGTAGGCCTAAGCTGAAGCATGTAAAAACAACTTTATCTCAGAGTCCTTTAGCAGATAACAAGGAAATATGCATGTACTTATATACTCCATCAATTATTTGGTCAGATTTCTTTGATACTGCACAGCATTCATCCATTAGCTTGCCCTACTAGGCTGCCCAGGATTGCAAAATCTAGGATCAAAGGTTCCATGAAAAAGTTAGTGTTAGAGGAACAGTTAGGGTTAGAGCTAGTGTTATGGTTAGAGTTAGTTTTATCAAAATTCTTTGATACTTGGCAGGATTTACCTTTTTTCTAGATTTACTTGTTCCCCAGGTTTAGACCTTCTCTGTTCACAGGTTTGCTGTCAGGAACAATTTGTATTTTAAGATTTCACTTCATTTTGACCTATATAGGAAAGTTAACAGAGCTGAAAATCAAACAGGGTTTGTGCCACTTGAAACTTCACACACTCCATCAGTTCTCTGTAGGGACTCTGGTATGTTCCCTGTGAAAGTAGGCCTATTCTTAAGCATACAAAAACAACTATATCCAAGGGCCCTTTAGGAGAAAACAGGGAAATATGCATGTACTGAAATACCTCCAATATTTATTTGGTCATATTTGTTTGATGTTGTGTAGGATTCATTACTTTGCTTGCCCCACAAGGCTCCCAAGTGCGGGACTTCTCGGATCAATGGTTCTCTAATCAGATTAGGGTTAGGTTTAGGTTTAGCATTAGGGCTAGGGCTAGGGTTAGAGGTAATGTTAGGGTGGGAGTTAGTTTTGCTCAAATTTCTTTGACACTGGGCAGGATTTATCTTTTATCTACCTTAGTATGCTCCCAAAATTTCGGCCTTCTCGAATCAATGTTTCATTATCATGAACACTTTGTATTTTAAGGTTTCATTTCATTTTGACCTAAATGGGTAAATGGAAATGGAGGTGGAAATCAAACAGGCATCCCTTCCCCTAAACCTAACCCTAAACCTAACACTAACCCTAGCCCTAAGACTAACTAGAACTCTCGCCCTATCTCTATTCCTAGTTCTAACCCTATGCCTGACCATAACCCAAACACTAGCCCTAAACTTAGTCCTAACCCTAGCCATAGCCCTAACCCTAGAATTAACCATAACTCTAAATCTACCCTTAAGCCAAAACTTACACTATCACTAGAAATAACACTAACGCTAATTGTAAAACTACACTTTACTTTAGCCTTAGCCCTAAAACAAAACTGAGCTATAGCACTAACCCTAAACCTTAAAATGAACCAAATCCATGCCCCACCCCTAGCCCTAAGCCTACCCCTAATTCGAGTCCTATCCCTCACCCTAAAATGAACCCCGATCCTGACTGTGACCCTAACACTAATCCTAGTTCAAAACATCACCATAAACCTAATCCTAATCCTAAAACTAGACTTAGCCCTAATGGTAACTCTAAACTAGCCCTAATCATAACCCTAGTTCTTACATTAGCCATATCTCTAACACTAGCCCTAACACAACCCCAAACCTAGCCCTAATCTGAGACCCAACAGTACCTTTAACCCAAATACTAACCCTAAACCTAGCCCTAACCCTTACCCTAAACCTAACCATAACTTTAATCCTTTCACTATATTTAAACTTAATCCTAAACCTAGCCCTAATCTTAACCACAATCCTAGCCCTAGCCCTAGCTCTAACCATAACCATTACCTTAACCCTAACCCTAATGCAAAACCCTGGCCCAACTCTATCACTATCCCTAACCCTAACCAATCCATTACCATAAAAATAACCTGAACCCTTAACCTAACCATATCCATTACCCTAACTATAACCTTAACCCTAAAGCTAATTTAAGCCTTAACCCTCAACCTTAACCTAAACCAAACCCTAAACATGACCCTGACCCTAATAATACCCCTACATCTAAAGCTGACCCTAACCCTCATCCTAACCCTTACACTAAAGCTATCCCTAAATCATTCCCTAACCATAACCCTAGACCTGATATTAAACCTAGTCCTAATGATAGCCCTAACTCTAACACAAACTGTATCCCTAATCCTAATGCTAAACTTAACCCTAGCTGTAACCCTAATTTTAACCCTCGCCTTAGCCCTAAACCTAGCTGTGACATCATGCCTTACCATACCCTAATACTAATGCTAATCCTAGACCTAAACCTAGACCTAATCCAAACCCTAACCCTATCCTTAATTCTAGACCTAATTTAGCCCTAACTTTAACTGTAACCCTTACTCTAGTCCTAAGACTAAAATTAACTCTCACTCTAGTTCTATTAATAGTTCTAAACCTATCACTTATCATAACCCAAAACCTAGCCTTAACCCTAGCCAAAACATGAGACCTAACCTTCACCCTAGCCCTAACTCTAGATCTAAACCTAACTCTATATCTAACCCTAACCCTAAGCCTAAATCTCACTCTAACATTGGCCATAACCCTAACGCTAATCCTAAAACTAGCCGTAACCCTACACTTAAAGCTAACCCTAGGCTAAACCCTAACCCTATCATAATCCCTAAACCTACCAATTACGCTAACCCTAACCCTAACCCTAACCTAACCGTAGCTCAAACCCTAACCATTAGCTTAAAACTAACCCTAATACTAACACTTACCTGAATGGACATTTAACCCTGTCCAATACACTGAACCTAATGATAACCCTAGCCCTAACACTAACAGTAATCCAGACCTTAACTGTAACTCTACATAGGCATAATCCTAAACCTAACCCTCACCTTAATGTGAAATAACCCTAACTCAAAACATAAACTGTACCCTAACCCTAAACCTAATCCTATACATAAGCCTAACCCTAAACCTAACTCTAGGCCTATTAGTAACCATAAACCTAGCCCTAACCATAACTCTAACCCAATCCATTACCCTAATCATAACTCTTACCCTAATGCTAACCCTAGGCCTAACCCTGACCCTATCACTAACTCTAACCATATCAATTATCCTAAACCTAACCTAAACCCTAAACCTAACAGTCTCATTACCTTAACCCTAAACTAATGCTAATTCAAGCCCTAAACCTAAATCCAAACCTAAACTAAACCATAAACCTGACCCTAACCCTAGTA
Source organism: Marmota flaviventris (assembly GCF_047511675.1). Lineage (NCBI taxonomy): Eukaryota > Metazoa > Chordata > Mammalia > Rodentia > Sciuridae > Marmota > Marmota flaviventris. Next base: position 64,415 of record NW_027288434.1, read on the forward strand.
ATACACCTAGCTCTAAACCTGACCCTTACTCTAAACCTAACCCTTACACTAGACCTAGCAATAAACCTAACCCTAAATCTGTTCCTAACCATAACCCTAGACTGGACACTAGCCATGGCACCAATTCTTGCCATAACCCTAAAACAAACCCTAGCCCTCAACCTAGCCCTAAACCTAGCTATAATCCCATCCCTTCCCCTAAACCTACCCTATCCCTAAACCTAAACCTAAGCCTAATGTAGGCTTAACCCTAACACAGACCCTAGACCTAATCCTACCCTAATTTAGCCCCCAAACAAGCAATAATCAGAGACTCAACACCACCTTTAACACAAATCATAACCCTAACCCTAGCCATAATGCTTACACTAAACCTAACGCAAACCTTGAACCCTGAACATTACCCTAGCCCTAATCCTAAACATAACCCTAGCCCTAAACTTGGCTGTAACCCTATCTATTACCCTATCCCTAACCATACTCTAATGCTAACTCTAGCATTACCCTAAACATATTCCTAACCCTAAACCTACCTATTAACCTAGACCTAACCTGAACTCTAAACCTAATCATATCCATAAGCCTAACACTAAACCTGAAGCTAATTTGAGCCCTAAACTTAATCATTAACCTAACCCAAACCATAGCCCTGAATCTGACCCTAATAATATTCCTAGCTCTAAACCATACCCTAAACCTAAACATAACCCTTACACTATACCTAGCAATTTTCGTAACCCTAAATCTATCCCTAAATCTAACCCTAGGCCTGACATTAGCCCTAGCCCTAATGCTAGCCCTGACCCGAACACAAAACCTAGCCCTAATCATAGCCCTAAACTTAGCCTTAACCCTAACCCTAACCCTAACCCTAGCCCTAACCCTAACCCTATCCATGGTCCTAGCCCTAGCTCTAACCCTATCCCTTACACTAAGTCAAACCTTCACCCTATTGCTACCCTAGACCTAACCCTAATCTTTAGTCTACCCCAAACCCTAACTCTATTACTATTCCTAACTATAGCCCTCATTCTAGCTCTAAAATTAACCCAATTCTAACACTATCCATGACCCTTATTCTGACCCTAACACTAACCCTTATTTAAACCTGACCCTACCCCTAAACTGAAAATGAACACTAGCCCTACCGGTAAGCCTATACCTAAATCTATACTAACACTAGCCGTAGACCTAAATCTAATGCTAAATATAGCCATAACTCTAGCCCTCAACTTAACAATAACCCTTAACTTAACCCAAACACTAACTGACCCTAGACTTAATCCTAGTCCTAATTATGGCCGTAACCCTAAAAATAACCCTAACCCAAACACTGACCCTTACCCTAACACAAACCCTAACTCTAAATCTTATCCTAACCCCCTAACACTAGACTAACCCTAAAACTAGCCATAACCATAACCCTAGGTTTTAGATTACCCATAAACCTAACACTAGCCCTGAACTTCACACAAAATCTACCCTAATTGTAGCCCTAAACCTAAACCTAAGCATAACCCTAAATTCAAACCTAGCCCTAACCCTAAACCAAAACTTCACCCTAGCCCTAACCCAAGCTCAAACCCTAAACCTTATTCTAAACATAACCCTAGCCCAAACCCTAAATGTCAACCTAAGCCTACCCCTAACTCTATCCATCACCCTAACCATAACCCTAAACCTAATGCTAATCCTAGCCCTATCCTTAACCTTAACCCTACCCTAGCCCTGACTTTAACCTAAACCTCACACTAGCCATAACCCTAGCTTGATCCCTAACCTTACCCTTAACCTAACCATAACACTAACCCAAGGCTTAACTCTAACCATATCCCTAGCCCTAATCCTAAATTTAACCCTAGCCCTAACACTAGATCAAACCCTACCCATTACCCTAACCCTAAACCTAACCCCAATGATAAACCTAAACCTATACCTAAACCTATCCTAACCCTAAACATAAACCTAAACCTAGAACTAACCGGAAACCTAACCCTAAACCTGACCCTAACCCTAGTTCAAATCCTAATCGTTATCCTAAACATAATCCTAACCTAACACTAAAACTAACCCTAAATCTAACCTGACACCTAAACCTATCAATTACTCTAACACTAATTTTAACCCTAGTCATAAATCTAACACTAACCATAACCATAACCCTAAACCTAACCCTAGCCCTAGAACTAACCCTAGCTCAAACCCTAAACTATACCCTTTTCCTAATCCTAAACCTAGCCCTAATCTTGAAAATAACCCTAACTCTAGAGCCATAATCCTAATCATAACCCTAGCCCTAACACTAGCTCTAACTCTATAAATTACCCTTAATGATAACCTTAACCCTAATGCTAACCCTCGGCCTAACCCTAAACGTATCACAAAACCTAACCATATCCATTACCCTAAACCTTACCTGAACTCTAATCCTAACCCCATCCTTTTCCCTAACCCTAACTATAACCTTAATGTTAATTTGAGCCCTAAACCTAAACCTTAACCTAACCCAAACTCCAAACCTGACCCTGACTCTAATAATACCCCTAGCTCTAAACCTGACCCTTTCTCTAAACCTAAACCTAAAACTATCCCTAACTGTAACCCTAGACCTGATATTATCCCTATCCCTAATTCTTGCACTAAATCTAACACAAAACCTAGACCTAATCCTAACCTTAAACCTAAACTTAATCCTAACCCAAACCATAGCCCTAGCCTTAAACCTGTTGATAATAGCAAAGCTAATCCTAATCCTAACCCTAGCACTAAAACAAAACCAAGTAAGAGGCCAAAACCTAAACCTTAACTTAAACCAAATTCGAACACTACACCTAGACCAACCCTAGCCCTAATTCGAGTCCTTAATCTAACCTTAAAATTAACCCTGACTCTGACTCATATCCTAACACTCACCCTATCTCTACACAACCCTAAATTTAAACCAAACCCTAACAGTAACCCTAGCACTAATTCGAGTCCTAACCCTAACCCTAAAACTAATCTTGAACATGACTCATATCCTAACACTAAACATAGCTATAAATATCACCCTAACCCTAAAACTAGAAATACCCCTACCCCTAACCCTAAAACTAACCGTAATTGTAACCCTAGTTCTTACATCAGTCATTTCCCTAAATGTAGCCTTAACACTAACACGAAAACTAGCCCTAATCTGAGACCTAAACCTAGCTAAACCCTAACCTTTAACCTTACCCTAACAATCACTCAAACTTAACCCTTACCCTAAACATAGACCTAGACCTATCCCTAACTCTAACCCTAACCTTAGCCCTAACCCTATACTTAACCCTATGCCTAAACCTTGCTCTAAACCTACCCATTACCCTAACCCTAACACTAAACCTATTGATAATCATAGCCCGAACCCTAACTCTAACCATAACCCTAACCAGAAAACTACCCCTAGACATAAATCTAAATGTAACCCTCGCCATAGCCTAACCCTAGTTTAAACCCTAACCCTTACCATAAACCTAAACATAACCTTAACCCTAATCCTAACCCTAAACTGAAAGAGAACCCTAATGCTAATTCTATATCTATCTGTATTCATTACTCAAAACCTAACCTTAATGATAACCCTAACCCTAACCCTACCATAATCCTATCCCTAGACCTAACCCTAAACCTAACTCTCACACTAGCCCTAGCTCTAGCTCAATACCTAACCCTTATGCTAAACATAAACCTAAACCTAATCCAGTTCTAACACTAAATCTAACCCTAACTGAAGACCTATTCCTAACCATAACCCTATATCTAAAGGTAGCTCTAATCCTATTTATTACCCTAAACGTAACTCTTACCCAAATGCTAACCCTAGGGCTAACCCTAAACCTATTGCTAACCCAAACCCTATGAATTACCCTAAACCTAACCTGAACCCTAAATCAAACCCTATTATTACCCTAATCATAACCCTAATGCTAGTTTGAGCTCTAAACCTAAATCCTAACCTAAACCAAACCCTAACACTGTCCTTAACCTGAATAATTCCCCTAGCTCTAAACTTGACCTTACTCTAAACCTAACACTACATTAGATGTTGCCATAATCCTAACCCTAAAACTATCTTTAACTATAACCCTAGACCTGATGTTAGCCCTAGCCCTAATCCAAGCCCTAACACTAAAACAAACACTAGCCCTCATCCTAGCCCTAAACCTATCCTTAATCATAACCTTAACACTAACCCTACCCCTAATCCTAACTCTAACTCCCTCCCTACCTCTAAACCTAGCTACATAGCCATCCCTTATCCTAAACTTAACCCTAACCCTAACCCTAAACTTAATGATAAGCCTAAGCTAAAACTAACCCTAGCGCTAATCCTAACCCTAATTTAACTATATTCCTAACCCTAACTGTAACCCTAGCCCTAAGGCTAACTCTAATTTTTACACTAACCCTATCCCTAGATCTAACCCTATCACTTACTGTAACCCTAATCCAAGCCCTAATCCTAGCCCTAACCCTTGCACTATTCTTAGTCTAGCCCTAACCCTAGATCTAATCCTACCTCTAAATGTAACCCTAACACTAAGCCTAATCCTAACACTAACACTAGCCCTAACCCTAATGCTAATCATAAAAGTGCCCTAACCCTAACCCTAGGACTAAAACAAAAATGAGCAGTAGCACTAACCCAAAACCTTAACTTAAACCAAACCCTAAAACTACAAGTAGACATAACCCTAGCCCTAATTAGAGTCCTAACCAAAACCTTAAACTAACCCTGACCAAGACTCATATCCTAACACTCACCCAGGCACTAAACACCACTCTAACCTTAAACCGAACCCTAACAGTAATCCTAGCCCTTATTTGAGTCATAATCCTAACCCTAAAACTAAACTATCTCTGACCCTGACTCCTATTCTAATACTAATCCTAGCTCTAAATATCAACATAACCTCACAACTAATCCTAACACTAGAGATCTAACCCCTAAAACTAACCCTAAATAGAATGCTAATTTTAACCCTCGTTCTTTCATTAGACATTGCCCTAACCTTAGCCCTAACCCTAAGAGAAAAACTAGCCCTAACTGAGCCCTAAACCTAGCTTTAACCCTACCCAAAATGCAACCCCTAACACTAGCTCTACCCCTATCCCTAACTGTAAGCAAAATGCTAACCCTAATGATAACCCTAAACGTATCCCTAATCCTAAGGCTAAAAAAACCCTAAGTCGATTAATAGTCGTAAACCTAGCCCTCAATCTAGCTCTAACTCTATCCCAAACCCTAACCCTAACCCTGACCTTGACCCTTATTCTGACCATAACACTAACCCTAGGTCTAAACCTGACCTTAACCCTAGACCAAACCCTAATACTAGCCCTACCAAAACTTACACCTAAGCCTAACCCTATAACAAGCCCTAAACCTAAAAATAATTCTAAATCTAGCCTTAACTCTAGCCCTAGACCTAAGGAAAAAACCTAGAACTAGCTCTACCCATAACCCTTAACCTAATGCAAAGACTAAACCTAATCCTAGACATAAACCTATTACTAATTCTGGCTTTAAACTTAACTCTATCTCTGATCTGAGCACTGACCCTCCCTTTAACACTAAACCTATCTCTAAACCTGACCCTAAATGAAAACCTAAACGTAACACTACACCTAGCTACAACCCTAACCCTAAAACTAGCCCTAATTATAACCCTAACTCTTGCATTACCCATATCCTTAACCTTCTGCCTTAACCTAACACAAAATGTACAGCGAATCCTAGGCTTAAACCTAGCCCTAAGCATACCACTTACCCTAACCCTAGCCCTAACCATAATCCTAACCCTAGTCTTAGTCCTAACTCTAGCTCAAAGCCTAATACTTACCCTAAATATAAACTTAGACCTATTTCTAACTCAGAATCTAACCCTATCCCTAATTCTAACCTTAACCCTAGCCTTAAACCTAGCTCTAAACCTACCCATTACACTAACTCTAACCCTATCCCCATTAATAGTCCTAACCGTAGCCCTCACTCAAGCTCTAACTGTATCCCAAACCCTAATGCTAACCCAGACCCTTATTCTGACCCTAACGCTAACCCTAGGTCTAAACCTGACCCTAAATCTAGACCAAACCCTAACACTAACTCTAGACCTAATCCTAATTCTAAATCTTGCCTTAACTCTAGCCCTAGACCTAAACAAATCTTAGCCCTAACAATAACCCTTAACCTAACCACAAAACTAAACCTACTCCTAGAACTAAACCTAGTCATAATTCTGGCTCTAAACCTAATTCTAACTCTAACCCAAACAATGATCCTGCCTACCTTTAACAGTAAATCTACCTAAAAACCTGACGCTAACTGAAAATATAAACTTAACACTAGACCTAGCCAAAACTCTAACCCTAAAACTAGCCCTTATCTTAACCCTAGTTTTTACATTATCCGTAGCCCTATCCTTTCTCCTTAACCTAACACAAAACCTAGAGCAAATCCTAGGCCTAAACCTAGCCCTAAGCCTACCCCTACCCCTAACTCTAGCCCTAACCCTAATCCTAACCCTAGCCTTAGTCCCAAACCTAGCTTGAAGCCTAACCCTAAATATAAACTTAGACCTATCCCTAACTCTAAAACTAACCCTAGCCCTAATGCTAACCTTAATCCTAGCCTGAAACCTAGCTCTAAACAACCCATTACCCTAATGCTAATCGTAACCCTATTGGTAACCCTAGTTGTAACCCTAACCCTAACAAAAAAACTAATCCTGGTACTAACCCTAAACCTAACACTCACCATAGCCCTAACACTATCTCAAAACCTAACCCATACCATAATCCTAAACACAATCATAGCCTTAACCCTAACCCTAAAACTAAATCTAACCCTAACCCTACACCTAAACCTATATATAACCATATCCATTACCCTAACCCTAATCCTAACACTAATGATAACCCTAGCCATAACCCTAACCCTAACAATAAACCTACCATAATCCTATCGCTAGACCTAACACTAAACCTAACCCTTGACCTAGCCCTAGCCTTAACTCTAGCTCAAACCTTCACCCTTACCCTAACCATAAACCTAGCCCAAAGCCTAACACAAATCCTAGCCTTAATCCTAACCATAACCATAGCCAAAACCCTAGCTCTAACTAAACCCTAGCTCTAACTCTATCCATTACCTTAAACATAAACCTAAACCTAATTCTAATCCTAGCCCTAACTCTTAGCCTAAATCTACCCCTACCCCTGATTCTAACCTGAACCCTAAACCTAGCCCTAACCATTACTCAATCCCTGACCCTTACCCTTAACGTAACCATAAGACTTACCTTAAGCCTAAGCCTAAGCCTAACCCTATCCGTAATCCTAAACTGAACCCTAGCCTTAACACTAGCTCTAACCTCACTCATTACCCTAACCCTAACCATAAACCTCATGATAACCATAGCCCTAACCAAAAACCTATTCTAATCTTAACCATAAACCTAATCTTAGACCTAACAGTAAACATAATCCTTGACATAGTCCTAACCTTAGCTCAAACCCTAATCATACCCTAAATCTAACCCTAAACTTACTCCTGAACCTAACCCTAACCCTCTAACCCTAACCCGACATCTAACCCTGTCCATTACCCTAAACCTAGTGATAATCCTAGACCTATTTCTAATTCTAACCCTATTCCTTACCATAACCCTAACACTTGCCCTAACCTTAGCCCTAATCCAAGCCCTAGCCCTAGCCCTAACCTTAGATCTAACCATAACTCTAAATCGAACCCTAAACCTAACCATAAAACTCACACTAACATTATCCTACCACTAATGCTAATTCTAAAACTAGCCCTAACCTAGTTCTAGCCCTAAAAAAAAAGCCATAGCCCTAACCCTAAACTTTAACCTAAACCAAAATTTAACCCCAAACCTGGCCCTAACACTAGCCCTAATTCTAGTTCTATCCTAACCCTAAAACTAACCTTGACCCTGACTCTGATCCTGTATCTAACACTACCTCTAACATCACCCTAAAAATAAACCTAAACCTAAAACTAGACATAGCCCTAAACCTTGTGCTAAAAGTAGCCCTAAACATCACCATAGTTCTTACATTAGCTGTAGCCCTAACACTATCCCTAACATAACCCAAAACATAGCCCTAATCTGAGCCCTACACCTCTTTTTCACCCTAACCCTAATTCTGGCCCTAGCGCTGAACATTACCCTAACCATAAACCTAACCCTAACCTTAATCCTAACCATAAAACTAGACCTAACCTTAGCTCTAACCTATCCATTACCTTAACCCTAACCCTAACCCTAATGCTAATTCTAGGATAACCCTAACCCTATATATGACCATAAATTTATCCATTATCTAAACCTAACCTGAACCCTAAACTAACCATATCTGTTACCGTAACCTTAGCCCTAAACTTAACGCTAATTAGAGCCCTAAACCTTAACCTTAACCTGACCCAAATCATAACTGTTACCGGGAACCTAATAATAACCCTATCTCTAACCCTCAACCTAACACTTACACTAGAACTAGCCATAAACCTCACCCTAAAACTGACCCTAAACATAAACCTAGACCTGACATTAGCCCTAGCCCTAGTCCTAGCCCTAGCCCTAACACAAAACCTAGCCCTAATCCCAGCAATTAACCTAGCCTAGTCCTAATCCTAACCCTAACCCTAGCCCTAAAACTAGGCCTAGACCTAACACTAATCCTAGCGCTAATCCTAGTACTTATTTTGACCTAACCCTAACCATAGCCCTAACACTAACTCTCACTGTAGTCCTATCCATAGTTGTAAACCTATCCCTTAAAATAACCCAAACCCTAGCTCTAAGCCTAGCTCCAAATCTAGCCCTAACTTTTGCCATAGCCCTAAACCTAGATCTAATTCTAACTCTAAATCTAACCCTAAATCTAAGCCTAAACCTCACCCTAACACTAGCCCTATGCCTAATGCTAATTGGAAAACTAGCTCTAACCCTAGCCCTAGCATTCAAATAAAACTGAGTCATAGGCTTAACCCTAATCCTTACCCTAAATCAAAACCTAACCCTATACCTAACACTAACCCTAGCACTAATTCGAGTCCTAATCCTAACTATAGAACTTATGCTGACCCCGACTCAGACTCTAGCACTAAACCTAGCTCTAAACATCACCCTAACGCTAAACATCAACCTAACCCTAAACCTAACCCTAAAAATAACCTAACTGGAACTCTAGTTCTTAAATTAGCCATGGCCCTGCCCTAACACAAAACCTAGCCATAATCTGAGACCTAAACCTAGCTTTAAACCTAACCATAACCTTAAACCTAGCCCTATCCCTAACTCTAATATAATCCTCAACCCTAGCTCTAAACCTGTCCCTTACCCTAAGCCAAACCCTCACCCTAATGCTACCCTACTCATAACCCTAATACTTAGGCTACCCCAAACCATAACTCTAATACTAATGCTAACCCTAGCCCTCATTCTTACTCTAACCATAATCCAAACTCTAACCCTAACCCTGACCCTTATTTTGACCCTAACTCTAAACCTAGGTTTAAACCTGACCCTAACACTAAAACGAAACCTAACATTATCCCTACGGGTAACCCTATACCTAAACCTAACCCTAACACCAGAACTAGAAAAAAGCCTAATCCCAAATCTAGCCATAACTCTAGCACTATCCCTAAACAAATACCTAGCCCTAGGCCAAACAATAACCCTTAACCTAACTCAAACCCTACGTCTAGACCTAAGCCTAGCTCTAATTCTGGCCCTAAACTTAAATCTAACCCTAACACGAACAATGACCCTTACCCTAACAAAACCCTAGCTCTAAACTTTATGCTAACTCCAAATCTAGCAATAACCCTAACATTACACCTAGCCATAACCCTAACCCTAGTATGGCAGTATGTAAATACCAGTTCTTACATTAGCCATAGCCTTAACTCTAATACAAAAACTAGCCCTAGTCTGAGCCTAACTCTAGCTTTAACCATAGCCCTAACCCTAACTCTAACCCTAGCTCTAAACTTATCCTTTACCTTAATCAAACCCTCACCCTAATGCTACCCTAGTTCCAACTATAATCGTTAGCCTACCCCAAACTTAACTCTATTTCTAGTCCTAACCCTAGACCTCATTTTATCTCTAACCCAAACCCAAAGCCTAAACCTAACCCTGACCCTTATTCTGACCCTAACACTAACCCTAGGGATAAGCCTGTCCCTAATCCTAAACCCAATCCTAACACTAGCCCTACCGGTAAACCTATACCTAAACCTAACCATAACATTAGCAATAGACCTAATCTTAATCCTAAATATAGCCATAACTCTAGCCCTAGCCCTAACAATAACCATTAACCTAACACAAAGACTAACTCTACCCCTAACCTAAACCTAGTTCTAATTCTGGCCATAACACTAAATCCAATACAAACCTGAACACTGACCCTTACCCTAACATAAACCCTAGCTCTAAACCTTATCCTAACCCAATACCTAACCCTAACATAGGGTTTATCCATAACCCTAACCCTCAAACTAGCCATAAACATAACCCTAGCTCTTACATTACCCATAGTCCTAATGCTAGCCATAAACCTCACATAAAACATATTCCTAAACCTAGCCCTAAGCATGAACCTAATATTAATCTAACCAAACCCTACCCTAACACTTGCCATAGCCCTTACTCTAGCTCAAACTGTTGAGAGCCATGGCCAGGTCATGATGGTGCCTGGCATTTTGCCAGAAGGGGCTGTTCCTGCTGCCTCAGGTGCCGCTATTTTTGAGTTCTCACAGATTTCCTAGAAAGTTTGCATGGGTTGGTTGAGTTCTGGTTGAGCTCACACAGAGTTTCCTGAGGGATGCGTGGGTGGTGTTTGCGAGAGTTCGAAAATAAAGTTTTTTCCTGCTTGAATCTACAAGTGGCTCGGTCTCCTGGTTATTTGTGCCCAGCCAGACTGCACATTTGGTGGCCCACACGGGGAATGCCTGAAGCTTGAGGGTAAGTAAAACTGCTCACACCTGATGGCAGGGCGAGAGAATGGGTGACCATTTCAAAAAACAATATGTTCTTGTTTTGATTTTTTATGTTTCTGTTTCAAGCTTCCTGCCCCCAAAATAAATAAGATGCTAGAAAAGTTGTTCAGCCCTGAGGAAGAGATAGAGATAGACCACTGATATATATTTCAAGAAAATAGGAAAATTGATACAATGCATTTTTGTTCCGTTTTTGTTTCATTATGTTTCAGGTTTGTTATGTGTTATCTTGTTGGGTTGTGATATCTTTTTAGCAGAAATATGGGGTCAGAAATTAGCAAAAACCCCCGAAAGAGTGTTAAGTAAATTGCTAGAGGGAGGAGGCACCCCAGTACAACCAAGAACAGTTAGGGCATATGTTGATACGATACAAAAATGTAAACCATGGCTTTTTAAGGAGGAATTTTTGAATATATCACAACGGGACCATCATGGTGAAGACTTAAGGAAGAGGGAAAAGAAAAACCCAGGAACTTTGTCAGTTGGCACATTGCCATTGTGGATGATGATACGATTTTGTTTGCCTAGTCCAAAGCTTTCAGTTCCGATTATGGTAGAAGACATATTAGATCAGGAAAAAGAGGAGGCCTCTCGAGAGAGTCAGAAAGGGGAAGAACGTTTAGAGGAGAAAAAGCTATCAGAGGAGAAGTTACAACAGGAGGCTGCTATTAACACTGTTCTATCACCAGAGGGCTAAATTCAACCAACAGCTCCACCTATGGAGACAACATATGCTGAGTGGCCCTCAACCCCCGTAATTGATAGATGGGATCCTGAGACAGGACCTCAAAGATTAGCATGCCCTGTATTTGAGGAGGCAGGAGGGCAGCGTGTTCACCATGTTTTAGATTTCAAAACCTTGAAGCAGCTGAAAGACACTGTAACAACCTATGGTCCTCAAGCGCCCTTCACTGTAAGTATCGTCAAATCCATTACCAACTTAAACATGATGCCAGCAGATTGGGCTAGTATGTGCAAAGATGTTATGTTAAAGGACAATATCTGTTATGAAAGGTTGCCAATCAGGAATTTGTCACGGAGACAGTAAGGCGAAATGCAGAAGCCGGTTATCCTCAGAGAAATCTAGATATGTTATTAGGAAAGGGACCTTATGAGAGTCAGCTGCAACAAATTAGATATGATCCTGCCATATACTCACAAATCGCTTCAGCTGTGGTTAGGGCATGGAAAACTTTACAGGGGCATGGAGATTTACAAGGTCAATTATCTAAAGTAATACAAGGAGCTAAAGAACCTTACGCTGAATTTGTAGATAGGTTTATACAAACAGCTACCAGAATATTTGGGGATGTAGAACAAGTGATGCCATTAATAAAACAACTAGCCTATGAACAAGCAAACAGATGGTGCAGGAAGGCCATTAGACCATGGAAACATGGAGATTTAAACACAAATATTAAATTGTGCAGAAACATTAATGAACAAGGGCAAGTCTTGGCAGCTGCATTACAACATACTTTAGGTGCCAGGCCAAAAAATGCTACAATTGTGAACTAACAGGACATTTTAAAAGGAGTTGCCCCATAGGAGGAAGGTTTAACAAAACTAGGTATCAAAGGGGTAGAATACCGGGTATTTGACCATGATGCCATAGAGGGAGACATTGGGCTAATGAATGCCCTTCTCAAACCACTATAGAGGTACTCTGTTATCAAAAAATGGATAAGGACAGGTTTTACCCATGATATCATGGATAAAAACATTGGGATTCAAAAAATTGACAGTGGGGCCCAATGCTTCAGGGCCCACCACCACAAATATATGGGGCATTGGAGGAACCCAGTAACACCATCAGGGTAGTGCCCAGGACACAATATCCATTAGATCTCTTTTAGACAAACCAGAGGGAGCACAGGGTTGGACATCTGTGCCTCAGCCAGAGCAGTAATAATTACAGACATGGGAGTTCAAATCATTCTCACAGGGGTAAAAGGACCTCTTCCTCAAGGAACAGTAGGCTTATTGTTAGGAGACACTTCTTCTACTCTAAAAGGACTTATGATAAGTCCTAGAGTAATTGATCCCGATTATAAAGGTGAATAAAAATTATAGCCAGTTCTCCAAGGGTTATATCAGTAATTTCACCAGGAGATAGAATGACACGGTTATTAATAATACCCAGCCTACATGATAAAAATTACAGTCATACTATAGAAAGATGTTGCAGGGGATTAGGCTCCACAGGTGTAGATTGGGCTATGCTTTCTTGAAATTCAGATTCTTGCCCATGCTAAAACTAAATATTCAAGGACATGAATTTAAGGGGCTACTGGATATAGGTGCATATCTCTCATCAAGAATGGCCAAAACATTGGCCATTACAACAAGCCACTCAAACGCTTTGAGGCCAAGGAGTGGCAACTAATCGCAATAGAACTGTGATGGTATTAGATTGGAAGGATCCTGAAGGATGTGAAGAAACTATACACCCATATGTATTGGATCATCTTCCTATAAATTTATGGGGACGAGATGTCCTAGATAAATTAGGACTAACATTAACAAAAAAAAAAAAAAAACCATCAATTCAAATGCACCCACTATTATGGCTAGACAAGGTTTTAGGAAAGGAAAAAGATTAGGAGAAAAAGGACAAAGTATACTGGCACCAATACAAATGGATCAAGAAATAGATAGACATGGATTGGATTTTTATGAGGGATCACTGAGACAATAAAAATTACGTGGAAATGAGAAAGACAAGTATGGGTTCCTCAGTGGCCCCTGACTAAAGAAAAGATACAAGCAGCCCATGACCTGGACAAGCAACAGTTAGCGGAGGGACATATACAACCTTCTGTACCTCCCTATAATACTCCCATTTTTGTCATCAAAAAGAAATCTGGTAAATGGAGATTATTGCAAGATTTAAGAGCTATTAATAACAAGATGGTTATTATGGGACCTGCTCAATTGGGGATTCCTCAATTGTCTGCTTTGCCAAAAACCTGGTTTGTTTTAGCTATAGATATTAAAGATTGTTATTTTTTCAATTCAAATTCATCCTGAGGATAGTCCACGTTTTCCATTTTCTGTCCCTGTGTTAATCATGAAGGTCCTGATCAGAGATATGAATTGAAAGTACTCCCTAAAGGGATGGTTAACAGCCCAACTATGTGTCAAATTTATGTTAAAAAAGCAATCCAGCCACTTAGAAATCAAAATCTACAAATATTTCACTATATGGACGATGTATTATTAGCACACAAAAATCAAAACACATTGCTAGAATGTTATGCCACACTTAAAAATTTATTAAAAATTATAATCTAGAGATAGCAATAGATAAAATACAATTAAATTTCCAATTAATTATTTAGGATTAATTATTAGGATTCTATTATCCTAGACCATGATCTGACAACCAAAAATTCAAATATGAGTAGATCAACTCAAATCACTTAACGACTTTCAAAACTTATTAGGAGACATAAATTGGATAAGGCCTTATCTAGCCATACCAACAGGAGAGTTGGGACCTTTATTTGATATCCTAAAAGGTCCATCAGACCCAAATTCACCCCGCATGTTAATGCCTGAAGCAAGAAAGACATTAAACATAATTGAAATATATATGGAAAATATGCATTTGGATAGAATTGATATAAGTTTGCCTTTATTATTTATTGTACTACCAACAAAAAATCTTCCTACAGGAGTATTTTGGCAAGAAGGTCCATTATTATGGATACATTTATCTTATTCTCCTAACACTATTCTTACTAGGTATCTTGAGGCTGTAGGACAATTAATACTCAAAGGAATAAAAGCAGCAAAGGGAGTGTTTGGAATTTCTCCCAATAAAATTATTACTCCATATACTATGGATCAAATTGATGAGTTAGCTAATGAGTTAAATACTTGGGCAATAATCATGTGCAAATCTAATGTTTCATTTGATAACCACTTACCATCTAATCCTTTGTTGTCTTTTTGGTCTTCGCATTCTGTCGTTTTTCCAAAAATGACAAGAGAAACACCTATCATGAATGCTCCAAATATATTCACTGATGGGTCAAATAATGGTACATCAGCAGTAGTTACCCCTGATGAAACTTTTACATTTTTAGTACCCAAACAATCAGCTCAAAAGGTAGAGCTTAATGCAGTATTACAAGCTTTTGTGATGTTTAAACATTCTGTATTTAATTTATTTTCTGATAGTCAGTATATAGTTAATGCTATAGTATTCCTTGAAAATGGTGGTAGGATTTCCCCTTCCTCTACTGTTTTTTTTTTTGTTTGTTTTCCACTATACAAAGTCTATTCTGGGACAGAAAATATCCATTCTTTATAGGACATATCAGTGCACATACGGGATTGCCTGGAGCCCGTTGTTTGGGAAATGATTTAGCAGATAAAACTACACATGACATACATATTTTTTCTATGCTAGAAGAAGCTACGCATTTTCATAAATTCTTCCATGTCGATGCAAATACTTTCAAAAAGCATTTTAAAATAACTAAGGAACAAGCTAGACAAATAATAAAACAATATCAAAATTGTGTGACCTTTTTACCACAAGTTAATCTTGGAGTCAATCCTAGAGGACTGACACCTAACCATATTTGGCAGATGGATGTCACACACTTGACAGAATTTGGAAAATTAAAATATTTGCATGTTACAGTTGATACTTCTTCCATATTTTTGATAGGCTCTCTTCATGCTGGAGAAAAAACTAGAGATATTATAGCTCATTGCTTACAAAATTTTGCCACTGTGGGTGTTCCAAAACAGTTAAAAACAGATAATGGCCCTGACTATACTTCTACCTCTTTTAAGCAATTTTGCTCATCATTTGGCATTACTCATGTAACAGGAATCCCATACAATCCACATGGACAAGGCATAGTTGAAAGAGCTCATCAAACTATTAAAATGTACTTATTAAAGCAAAATGAGGGAATTGGGAAGGGGTATATATCCCCCAAAGATAAACTTAAAATAATGCTTTTTACTCTAAGCTTTTTAAATTTGGATTCATCAGGGCTTAGTGCTGTAGAAAAGCACATGTGTCCAAAAAATGTACATAAGCCCAAGGTACTTTAGAAGGATATTCTAACAGGACAATGGAAAGGTCCTGACCCAGTGATTGTCTGGAGTCAGGGGTCTGTTTGTGTGTTTCCACAGGGAGATTTGGATTCCAGAGAGACTAAACAAAGCGATATCTACAGACAAAAAAGAAGATGATTTGGCTCAAATCCATAAGAGCTGATATCTAGAACTCCAGTTTGGCTATCCTTACATCTGTGACATTGGTTCTCGCACACCAGGAGGCTAATAAATAATGAACACCATTAAGGCCTATTTGAAATGTAACAAACCTTGGAGCTTGCTTGTGGGAATATGGTCAGATCCATATGCAAGTTACAGGAAAAAGGATGGGATATCAAAAGAAGAGTCAAACCCAGGTGGTAACCAGGATGCTTTTTTCAATATCTATTTTATTATTGCCCTTTCCCACATCTTGAAGTTTTATTTTGTTTTTCAAGCTCATACAGACCTAGGTTAATGTTTTTCTGGTCAGTTTTACTTTTTGACTTTGGAGTTTTTGAGCATTGCAATGGGGATCTCACCTGTAAACAGCTACAAGGCCTATACTATTATGTTATGTGTTGTATGTATTGTGTTATGTGTGAACACTTGTTTTTTGTGTTGTATGTC
Organism: Marmota flaviventris; assembly: GCF_047511675.1. Taxonomy (NCBI): domain Eukaryota; kingdom Metazoa; phylum Chordata; class Mammalia; order Rodentia; family Sciuridae; genus Marmota; species Marmota flaviventris. The sequence continues at coordinate 81,165 of NW_027288434.1, forward strand.
TGTATGTGCATATGTCCATATATCATATATGAGGATCACTCATGAAAAAATGGATCCAAATATATTTTTTTTATTATTCACATGATTTAAATGGTTTAATTTAAATTGGGTAAACAGCTCTTGAGGATGGTTTTAAAATGTGAACATAAAAGGAGCTTAATAGATCTGTTTGTTTACTTTCACCTTTCCTTTTCATTATATCTATTTCTATTCAGGATACTAAATTGTTTAGAAAATTGCTTTTTTTTAGTGCCTGCTGGAATGTTACAATTTTTTTTTTTTTTTAGCCATCACTGCCAGAATTCCTATCTTCATCCATTGCCGGTGAAGACAAAGATAAAACCAAACTACAGCTTCTGCGATAGCTATCACAACAAACTGTATAAACTGATGTATCAATGAATAATGTAACTCAACAAGTGATACTCAATCAAGGAGTCGATTTACTTTGGGAGGAAATGGACATATTAATGAATTCCTCTGCTTTGAACTGCTTGAAGAACTTGCCTGGACTATGTATCACTTGTATAGATTGTGAACTGTCTGTTGTTGCAGTGAATTTTGGTAGTGCCGGGGTATCTTTGCTGATGATGTCATCGGTGGTACAATTTTTCCAAAAGGGGCGGTCAATTGGCTTGGTTTCATGGCGTTTTGTATCATCCCCTTTCTGCTTGTAGCAGGTTGTTTATGGTGTTTGTGTAAAAGCCACTATCCACAAGTGTGGCTAAATGCTGGGCCTGTAGTCAATGATGGGTAAGATCCAATTGCAATGGTACCAACCTAAGACAGGAGGCTGATGCCTTGAGGTCAGCTCATCCGATGATGGGTAAGGACCATATGTAGATTGGACAACCTAAGACCGGCACAATCCCTAAGCCACATACTTGTTGTTTAATTAAAAAAAAGGGGGGAGATTTTGAGAGCAATGGCCAGGTCAAGATGGTGCTTGGCATTTTGCCAGAAGGGGTGGAGTTTCTAGAGAGTTCTCGTGGGTTGGTTGAATTCTAGTTGAGCTCCTGTGGAGTTCCTGGAGGGTCACATGGGTGGCATTCACGTGAGTTTGAAAATAAAGTTCGTTCCTGCTTGAATCTACAAGTGGCTTGACCTACCGGTTATTTGTGCCCAGCCAGACTGCAGCATAAACTCTAACCCTTACCCTAAGCATACCCCTAACCCAAACTCTAACCCTAATTCTAGCCAGATTCTAACTGTAACCATAGCCCAAATCCTAGATCTAACTTTATCCATTACTTTAAACATAATCCTGACCCTAATGCTAACCCTAGCCCTAAACCTAACCCTACACCTAACCATAGCCATGACTCTAATTCTAAAACTCATGCTATCCCTAACCCCAGCTCAAACCGTAACACTTACCCTAAACCTAATCCTAACACTAACCCTAAGCCTAACCCTAATCCTAGCCCTATTCCTAAACTTAACCCAATCCCTAACACTAGCACTAACCATATCAATTACCCTAAACATAAGCCTAACCCAAATATTAACATTAGGCCTAACCCTATCCCTAACATTAACCCTACACATTACTCTAAACCTAAACTTAACCCTAAACCTAATCCTATCCATTACTCTAAACTGAATCCTAACCCTAATGCTAATTCAATCCCTAACTGTATACCTTAACCCAAACCAACCCTAACCCGGACTCTGACCCTAATAATACACCTAGCTCTAAACCTTACCTTACCCTAAACCTGACCATTACATTAGACCTAGCAATAAACCAAACACTAAAAATATCCCTAATTGTAACCCTAGACCTAAAATTAGCCCTAGCCCTAATATTAGCCCTAACCCTGACACAAACCCTAGCCCTCATCCTAGCCCTAAACCTAGCCTTAATCCTAACCAAAATCCTCACCCTAGCCATATCCCTAATTTTAACCCTTTCCCTAGTCCTGAACCAAGCTATATAATCCCATCCTTGTCCATAAAACTAACCCTAACCCTAGCCCTAACCATAGGCCTAACCCTAACAATAATCCTAGTGCTAATCCTAGCCCTAATTTAGCCCTAACCTTAACCCTACCCCTTAACCCTAGCCCTAAGACTAACTCTAACTCTCAAACCTAGAACTATTTCTATTTCTAACCCTATCCATTACTGTAACCCTCACACTAGCCCTAACCTTAACCCTAACCCTAGATTTAACCATAATGCTAATTCTAACTTTAAACTTAAGCCTAAACCTCACCCTACCACTAGCCCTAACACTATTGCTAATCCTAAAGTAGTTGTAACCCTAGCCCTAGCCCTAAAACAAAACAGAGACTTTTCTCTAACCCTAAAAATACCATATACCAAACCCTACCACTATAACTAGCAGTAACCCTAGCTCTAATTCGTGTCCATGGCCTAAAATTAACCCTGATAAAAACACTAATCCCAGCTCTATATATCACCCTAACTCTAAAGCTAATACTAACACAAAACCGAGCCCCAAATCTAACAATAACACTAATCCTAATTGTAACCCTAGTTCTTACATTGGAAATAGCATTAACCCTAACACAAAATAGCCCTAATCCAAGCCCTAACTACATTTAACCCTAACCCTAATCCTAGCCCTAAACCTAACCCTAAACTTAGCCCTAACCCTAGCTCTAACCTAATCCCTTATGCTAAGCCAAAACCTATCCGTAATGCTGAAACTAGTCCTAATCCTAATACTTAGTCTAAACCAAACACTAACCTTATTACTAGTCCTAACCCTAGCCCTCGTTCTAGCTCTAACCCTAACCCAAAACCTAACTCTAAACTTCACCCTTATTCTGACCCTAACACTAATTATAGGAAATAAACCTGACCCTAACCCTAAACCGAAACATGAAACTAGCCCTACGAGTAACCATATACCAAAACCTAACCCTAACACAAGTCCTAGACCTAAACTTAATCCTAAATCTAGTGATGACTCTAGCCTTAGAACTAAAAGAAAAACTTAGTCCTAGCCCTAACAATAAGCTTTAACCTTAAACAAACATTAACCCTACCCCTATACCTGACCCTAGTCCTAATTGTGGCTTTCACCCTAACCCTAACACTTACTTGAACACTGACCCTGACAATAACACTAAACCTAGCTATAAATCCGAACCTAAACCAAAATCTAAATTTAACACTAGACCTAGCCATAGCACTAACCCTAAAACTAGCCTTAATTAGAACCCTATATCTTACATTAACCATAGCACTAACTTTAGGCCTAAACCTCACATAAAACCTAGCCCTAATCCAAGGCCTAAACCTACCTTAAGCATAATCGTCACCCTAACCCTAGCCCTAACCCTAACCCTAACCCTCACCTGAGTCCTAACCCTAGCTCAAAGCCTAACCCTTAGCCTAATCATAACCCTAGGACTATCCATAACCATAACTGTAACCCTAGCCCTAATCCTAACATTAACCCTAGCCCTAACCCTAGCTCTAACCCTAGCCATTACCTTAACTCTAACCCTAACCCTATGATAACCTTAGCTGTAACCCTAACCAAAACCCTAATACAAATCATAAACCTAACACTAGACCTAACCCTAAACCTAACCTTGCTGTAGCCCTAACTCTAACTCAAACCCTAACCCTTACCCTAAACCCAACAGTAAACCTAGCCCTAAAACTAAACTTAACCCTAAATCTAACCTTAACACTAAAGCTAACCTTACATCTGACCCAATATATTACTCTAAACCTAACCCTAAACCTAATGAAAACTTTAGACCTAAACCTAAAACTAACCCTGAACATAACCATAACACTAACCCTAGACCTAACACTAAACCTAATCCTCACCCTAGGACTAACCCTAGCTCAAAACCTAACCTTTACCATAAACCTAATCTTAACCATACCCTAAGCTAATGTTACTAGCCCTAACCCAAACCCTAAGCCTAACTATAGACCTAATCTTAACAATAACCTTAGACCTAACCCTAGCTCTAGCCCTATACATTATTCTTATGATAACCCTAATCCTATTGCTTACCCTAGGCCTAACACTAACCGTTTTGCTAACCTGAAACTTCTTCATTCCCCTAAACCTACCCTGAACTGTAAACCTAACCCTATCCATTACTCTAACCCTAAATCTAAAGATCAATTTAGCCCTATCCTTAAAATTAAGCTAAAAGAAATCCTAACCCTGATCCTGACTCTAAAAGTACACCTAGCTCTAAACCTAACACTTACCCTAAGCCTAACACTTACACCAGACCTAGACACAATCCTAACCCTAAATCTACCCTACCTGTAACACTAGACCTGACATTAGCCCTAGCCCTAATTCTAGAACTAAACCTACAACAAACCGTAGCACTCATTCTAGCCCTAAACCTAGCCTTAATCATATCCCTAACCCTATTTCTAGCCCTAACCCTAATTCTAACCCTCACCCTACCTCTAAATCTAGCTATAACACCATCCCTAATCCTAATCCTAGCACTAAACTTAACACAAATCATAGCCTTATTGTAGCACTCTTACTCCTAACCCTAATCCTAACACTAGCCCTAACCCTAACACTAACCTAGCCCTAATCTTAGCCCTAATTTAGCCCTATTTCTAACCCTAGCCCTAACCCTAGCTGTAAGACTAACTCTAACTCTCACACTAGTCCCACCCCTTGTTCTAACCCGATCCCTTATCAGAACCTTAATCCTAGACCTAACCCTTGCCCTATCCTTAGCCCTAGCCCTAACCTAGATTTAACTTTAACTCTAAATCTAACAATAACCCTAAGCTTAACCCTAACCCTAACTCTAAATCTAACTTTAATCCTAAGGCTGAACCTAAACCTAACACTAGCACTAACCCTAATGCTAATCTTAAAACTAGCCCTAACCCTACCCTAGCCCTAAAATAAAAGTGTACCATATCCCTAACCTTAACCCTTAACCTAAAACAAATCCTAACACTAACCCTAGCCCTAATTTGAGTTTTAATCTGAACCCTCAAAATAACACTGACCCTGACTATGACCATAACACTAACCCTAGCTCTAAACATAACCCTAACCCTAACCCTAAACCTAACAATAGATATAGCCCTATCCCTAACCCTAATTTAGCCCTACACATAACCCTGGTACTTATATTAGCCATAAACCTAACACTAGAACTAACTTAAGAAAAAAATGAGCCCTAATCCGAGCCCTAACACCAGTTTTAACCCTAACCTAACCCTAACCCTATCCCTAATCATAAACAAAACACTAGCCCTAACCCTAGCTCTAAGCCTATTCATTGCCATAAACACAACCCTATCCCTATGCTAAACCTAGTCCTAAACCTAATCCTATCCCTAATCCTAACAGTATCCATTATCCTAATCCAAATCTAGACCTTAAACCTCACCCAATCATTAACATAACACTACCCTTAATGCTAATTTGAGCCATAATTTTAAAACTTAACACTAACCCAGACCCCGACTTTAAAAATACTCCTAGCTCTAAACCTGCCCCTCGCACTAAATCTAACCCTTACACTACATGTATCCATAAACCAAACACTAAAACTAACTCTAAGCATAAACCAAGACCTGATATTAGCCCTAGCCCTAATCCTAGTCCTAAACTTAAAACAAACCCTAGCCCTCATCCTAGCCCTAAACCTAGCCCTAATCATAAACCTAACCTTAACCATAGCCTTAAACTAATTCTAACACTCACCCTCCCACTAAACCTAGATATAACACCATCCTTTACCCTAAACTTACTCCTAAGCCTAACCCTAACACTAGACCTAAGCTCAACACTAACCCTAGCCATAATCCTAGCCCTAATTTAACCCTATCCCTAATTCTAATGCTAACCATAGCCCTAAGACAAACTCTAACTCTCACACTAGCCCCATCCCTTGTTCTAACCCTATTCCTTAACTTAATCCTAACCTAACCCTAGGCCTAAACATAGCCATAAACCTAGCCATAACCCTTGCCTAAGTCTTATTCCTAGTCCCAACACTAGATCTAACTCTAACTCTAACTCTAACACTAACCCTAAGCCTAACATTAACACTAGCACTATCCCTAACACTAATCATGAAACTAGCCCTAAAACTGACCCTAGAAGTAAAACAAAACCGAGTAATAGCCCTAACACTAAACTTTAACTTAAATCAAGCCCTAGCACTATACCTAGACCTAACCCTAGCCTTAATTTTAGTCCTAACCTTAACTTTAACACTAACCCTGACTCATATCCTAACACTCACCCTAGCTCTAAACACCACCCTAACCTTAAACCAAACCCTTACAGTAACCCTAGCCTTATTTCCACTCATAAGCCAAACCCTAAACCTAACCCTGACCCTGACTATTAACCGAACACTAAGACTAGCTCTAAATATCACCCTAACTTTAAAACTAATTAACAATAGAGGTTTAACATCTAATCATAATCCAAAAGTTAATCCTAATTGTAACCCTAGTTCTTATATTAGCCATTGCTCTTAACCTAGCCCTAATTCTAACAAACAAACTAGACCTAAACCAAGCCCTAAAACTAGCTTTAACACTAACACTTGCCCTAACCCTAGCCCTTACCCTAGCTCTTACCCTATCTCTTTCCCTAAGCCAAAACAAAACACTAAAGCTAACCCTAATCCTTTACCTAACACAAACCATTAGCCTACAAGTCCTAACCTTAGCCCTCATTCTAGCTCTAACCATAACCAAAACCCTAACCCTAACAATGACCCTTATTCTGACCCTAACCCTAATTGTAGGTCTAAATCTGAACCTATCCCTAAACCGAACCCTAACAGTAGCCCTTCCAGAACCTTATACCTAAACCTAACCCTAACACTAGCCCTAGACCTAAACCTAATCCTAAATCTAGCCATAACTCTAACACTAGACCTAATGAAAAACCTAGACATAGCCCTAAAAATAACCCTTAGCCTAAGACAAACACTAACTCTTTCCCTAGACCTAAACCTAGACCTCTATTCTAACCATAACCCTAACCTGAACACTGTCCCTGACACTAACAGGAACCCTAGCTCTAAATAAAACTCCAACCCTCAACCTAACCCTAAAACTATACGTAGCCCTAACATTAACCCTAAAAGTATCCTGAATCATAACAAGTTCTTACATTAGCTGTAGCACTAACCTATTGTAAAACCTAGCGCTAATCCAAGGCCGACCCTAGCTTTAACCCTAAAGCTAATCCTAATCCTAACGATAGCCCTAACCCTAAACCTAAGCCTAATCCTAGACCCAATCCTTAGCATAACCCTAGACCTAACCCTAGTTCTAACCTATCCATTACTCTAATGATAACCTTAACCTTTATCCTAACCCTAGGCCAAAACCTAATCCTATCCCTAACCCTAACCCTATCCATTACCCTACACTTAACCTGAACCCTAAACCTTAATCTATCATTAACCTATCCTTAATAATAATGCTAATACGAGCCCTAAACCTAAACCTTAACCTAACAAAAACCCTAAACCTGTCCCTAACTCTAATAATACCCCTAGCTCTAAACCTGACCCTAACCATAAACCTAACCCTTAAAATAGACCTAGCTATAAACCTAACCCTAAACTAACCCTAACTGTAACCCTAGACCTGACTTTTGACCTACCTCTAACTCTATTCCTAACCCTACCACAAACCTTAGCCGACATCCTAGCCATAAACTTCACCTTAATCATAAACCTAACCCTAACCCTAATTCTAACCCTCACCCTAGCCATAAAACTAGCTATAATCCCAACCTGTACCCTAAACCTAGCCCTAAACTTAGCCCTAACCCTAGCCCTATCCTTAGCCCTAGCTCAAACTCTAGATTTAAACTTAACTCTAAATCTAACCCTGAACCTAAGGCTAAACCTCACACTAACACTAGCCCTAACCCTAACACTAATCTTAAATAAGCCCTAACCCTACCACTAGCACTAAAAACAAACCGAATCATAGCCCTAACCCTAAACCTTAACCTAAACCAAACCCTAACCTTACACCTAGCCCTACGCCTATCTCTAATTCTAGTCCTAAATCTAACCTGAAAAGTAATCCGGACACTGACTCTGAACCTAACTCTAACTCTAGCTCTAAATATTGTCATGACCATAAACCTAAACCTAACGTCAGCCCTAGCCCTAACCCTAGCCCTATAACAAGCACTAATCATAACGCTACTTCATACATTACTCTTAGCCTTAACCCTAGCCCTAACCAAACCCAAAACCTAGCCTTAGTCTGAGTCCAAAACATAGTTGAAACCCTAAAATTAAACCTAAACCTAACCACCCCCTAAAACCCTAATCCTACACATACATCTAGCCCTAATCTTAGGTCTAACCATATCCATTACCGTAATGATAACCCTAACCCTTATGCTAAACCTTAGACCTAATATTAACCCTATCCATTACACTAAACCACATCTAAACCCTAAACCTAACCCTGTCATTAACCCTAGCCATAAACCTAACACTAATTTGAGCCCTAAACCTTACCTCTAACCTAAAGCAAACCCTAACCTTGAACCTGACTCTAATAATAACCCTAGCTCTAAACCTGACCCTTACCCTAAACCTAACACACTGGACTAAGCCATAAACCTAACACTAAATCTATCCCTAACTGTAACCCTAAACCTGGAATTAGCCCTAGGCATAATAGTAGCCCTAACCCTAACACAAACACTAGTCTTCATTCTAGCACTAAGCCTAGCCTTAATAATTACCCTAAACATAACCCTAGCCCTACCCCTAATACTAACCAATGCCCTAGCATTCAACCTAGCTATAACCTACTCCTTTACCCTACATGTAACCCTAACTCTAACCCTAACCTAAGGTCTAAACCTAACACTAACACTAACCCTAATTTAGCCCTATTCCTAACCATAACCCTAGCCCTAGCCCTAAGACTAACAACTTTATCTGAGAGCACTTTAGTAGACAACAGGGAAATAAGAATGTAATGAACTACCTCCCACAATTATTTGCTAATATTTCTTTGATACTGTGCATTTTTCATCTCTTAACTTGCCCCACTAGGCTTCACAACTTGGGGACTTCTATGATCAAAGGTTATCTAAACAGTTTAGGGTTAAGATTACAGTTAGGTTTAGACCTAGTGTTAGGTTTAGAGTTAGTTTTTTTCAAATTTTCTTGATACTGGGCAGGATTCATCTTTTACCTATTCTACTATGTTCCCCAGGTTTGGGCCTACTCAGTTCAATGGTTTGCTGACAGTAACAGTTTGTATTTTGAGGTTTCACTTCATTTTGACCTATATGGTAAAGGGAAATGGAGCTCGAAATCAAAGAGTGTTGGTGCTAGCTGATTGAAACATCTCACACTCAATCACGTCTCTGTGTGCACTCTCTGGTTTGTTTCTTGTGAATGTAACCCTAAGCTGAAGGATGCAAAGCAACTTTTCCTGAGAGTACTTTAGGGGAAAACAACAAAATAGGCATGTACTGAACTATCATCCCCAATTATTTGGTCAGATTTCTTAGATGCTGCACAGGATTCATCTATTAGCTTGCCCCAGTAAGCTCCCCACGTTTTGAACATCTAGGATCAATGATTTTCTATACAGGTTTGGGTTAGGTTTAGGATTAGGGTTAGGGCTAGCTTTAGAGATAGTATTAGGGTTAGAGTTTGTTTTGTTCAAATTTCTTTGATACTGGGAAGGATTCATCTTTTACCTAGCCTTATTATATGCCCCAGCTTGGGGTCTTCTTTTTTCAAATGTTTGCTGTTTGTTTTTAATGTCTCCCTTCATTTTGACCTATATGGGTAAATGCAAATGGAGCTAGAAATCAGAGGATTGGTTCTAGCTGGTTGAAACTTCACGTACTCAATCAGTTGTCTTTAAGCTCTCTCTGGTTTCTTCCTTGTGAAAGTAGTTTTAAGATGAAGCATGCAAAAAAAATTTATCCAAGATCACTTTAGGAGAAAACAGGGCAATATGTATGTAGTGAAATACTGCCCCCAATTCTTTGGTCAGTTTTTTTTTTATATTGTGCAGAATTCATCTGTAAGCTCGCCCCACTAGTCTTCCCAAGTTTGAAACTTTTATGATCAAAGGTTTTCTTAACAGGTTAGGGATACGGGTATGGTTAGAGTTAGGGCAAGTGTTAGAGCTAGTGTTAGGGTTAGAGTTAGTTTTTTTCAACTTTTTTGATACTGGGCAGGATTAATCTTTTTCATAGTCTTATTATAACCCCCATGTTTGGGCCTCCTAAGTAAAAGGAGTTGCTCTCAGGAGCAGTTTTAATTTTTATGTTTCATTTCATTTTGCATTATAGGGGTGAATGGAAATAGAGCTGGAACTCAAACAGGGTTTGAGCTATCTGCTTGAAACTTCACACACTCAATCAGTTCTCAGTGCACATTCTCTCGTTTGTTTTTCATGGAAGTAGCCCAAAGCTGAAGTAGAATGATACAGCTTTATCTGTGAGCACTTTAGGAGCAAGCTTCAACATTTTTTTGCTTGATTACTTTGATACTGTAGAGGATTCATCCTTTTTCTAACCTTAGTAGGATCCCCAAGTTTGGGCCTTCAAGGTTTGCCAGTTCACTGTCAGGAACAGTTTGAATTTTTAGGTTTCACTTTATTATGGTCTAGGGATGTGAATGAAAATGGAGCTGTAAATCAAACAGGGTTAGTACTAGCTGTTTGAAACTTCACACATTCAATCAGCTCTCTGTGGGCTCTCTCTGGTTTGTTCCTTGTGAAAGTACCATAAACTGCAGCATAAGAAAATTATTTAACCAAGAGCACATTAGGAGAAAACAGGGAAATATGAATGTACTGAAATACCTCCCCCAATTACTTGGTCAGATTTCTTTGATACTGTGCAGGATTTATCTATTAGCTTTCCCCACTAGGCTCCTTTATTTGGGGACTACTATGGTCAATGGTTCTCTAAACAGGTTAGGTTAGGTTTAGTATTTGGTTAGGACAAAGTTTACAGCTAGTGTTTTGTTTATTTATTTATTTTTTTGAATTTTATTTATTTATTTATTTATTTATTTTTTTAAATTTTTTATTGTGGGTTGTTCAAAACATTACAAATTTCTTGACATATCATATTCCACACTTTGATTCAAGTGGGTTATGAACTCCCACCTTTACCCCATACCCAGATTGCAGAATCACATCAGTTACACATCCATTGATTTACAAATTGCCATACTAGTGTCTGTTGTGCTCTGCTGCCTTTCCCGTCCTCCACCCTCCCCCCTCCCCACCTCTCCCCTCCCCTCCCCTCCTCTCTCTCTACCTCCTCCACTGTATAACCCTGAGGGTCTCCTTCCATTACCCTGCAATTTCCCTTCTCTCTCCCTTTCCCTCCCACCTCTCATCCCTGTTAAATGTTAATCTTCTTCTCCTGCTCTTCATCCCTACTCTGTTCTTAGTTACTCTCCTTATATCAAAGAAGACATTTGGCATTTGTTTTTTAGGGATTGGCTAGCTTCACTTAGCATAATCTGCTCTAATGCCATCCATTTCCCTGTAAATTCTATGATTTTGTCATTTTTTAATGCAGAGTAATACTCCATTGTGTATAAATGCCACATTTTTTTTATCCATTCGTCTATTGAAGGGCATCTAGGTTGGTTCCACAGTCTTGCTATTGTGAACTGTGCTGCTATGAACATCGATGTAGCAGTGTCCCTGTAGCATGCCCTTTTTAGGTCTTTAGGGAATAGACCAAGAAGGGGAATAGCTGGGTCAAATGGTGGCTCCATTCCCAACTTTCCAAGAAATCTCCATACTGCTTTCCAAATTGGCTGCACCGATCTGCAGTCCCACCAGCAATGTACAAGTGTACCCTTTTCCCCACATCCTCGCCAGCACTTGTTGTTGTTTGACTTCTTAATGGCTGCCAATCTTACTGGAGTGAGATGGTATCTTAGGGTGGTTTTGATTTGCATTTCTCTGACAGCTAGAGATGTTGAACATTTTTTCATGTACTTGTTGATTGACTGTATGTCCTCCTCTGAGAAGTGTCTGTTCAGGTCCTTGGCCCATTTGTTGATTGGGTTGTTTGTTCTCTTATTGTCTAATTTTTTGAGTTCTTTGTATACTCTGGATATTAGGGCTCTATCTGAAGTGTGAGGAGTAAAGATTTGTTCCCAGGGTGTAGGCTCCCTATTTACCTCTCTTATTGTTTCTTTTGCTGAGAAAAAACTTTTTAGTTTGATTAAGTCCCATTTGTTGATTCTAGTTATTAACTTTTGTGCTATGGGTGTCCTATTGAGGAATTTGGAGCCCGACCCCACCGACTGTAGATCGTAGCCAACTTTTTCTTCTATCAGACGGCGCGTCTCTGATTTGATATCAAGCTCCTTGATCCATTTTGAATTCACTTTTGTGCATGGCGAGAGAAAGGGATTCAGTTTCATTTTGTTGCATATGGATTTCCAGTTTTCCCAGCACCATTTGTTGAAGATGCTATCCTTCCTCCATTGCATGTTTTTAGCCCCTTTATCAAATATAAGAAAGTTGTAGTTTTGTGGGTTGGTTTCTGTGTCCTCTATTCTGTACCATTGGTCCACCCGTCTGTTTTGGTACCAGTACCATGCTGTTTTTGTTACTATTGCTCTGTAGTATAGTTTGAAGTCTGGTATCGCTATACCGCCTGATTCACACTTCCTGCTTAGCATTGTTTTTGCTATTCTGGGTCTTTTATTTTTCCATATGAATTTCATGATTGCTTTCTCTATTTCTACAAGAAATGCCGTTGGGATTTTGATAGGCATTGCATTAAACCTATAGAGAACTTTTGGTAATATCGCCATTTTGATGATGTTAGTTCTGCCTATCCATGAACAGGGTATATTTTTCCATCTTCTAAGATCTTCTTCTATTTCTCTCTTTAGGGTTCTGTAGTTTTCATTGTATAAGTCTTTCACCTCTTTTGTTAGGTTGATTCCCAAGTATTTTATTTTTTTTGAAGATATTGTGAATGGAGTGGTTGTCCTCATTTCCGTTTCAGAGGATTTGTCGCTGATATACAGGAATGCCTTTGATTTATGCGTGTTGATTTTATATCCTGCCACTTTGCTGAATTCATTTATTAGCTCTAATAGTTTCTTTGTAGACCCTTTTGGGTCTGCTAGGTATAGAATCATATCATCTGCAAATAGTGATAATTTAAGTTCTTCTTTTCCTATTTTTATGCCTTTAATTTCTTTCGTCTGTCTAATTGCTCTGGCCAATGTTTCGAGAACTATGTTGAACAGAAGTGGAGAGAGAGGGCATCCCTGTCTTGTTCCAGATTTTAGAGGGAATGCCTTCAGTTTTTCTCCATTCAGAATGATGCTAGCCTGAGGCTTAGCATAGATTGCTTTTACAATATTGAGGTATGTTCCTGTTATCCCTAGTTTTTCTAGAGCTTTGAACATAAAGGGATGCTGTACTTTGTCGAATGCTTTTTCCGCATCTATCGAGATGATCATATGGTTCTTATTTTTAAGTCTATTGATGTGGTGAATAACATTTATTGATTTCCGTATATTGAACCAGCCTTGCATCCCAGGGATGAATCCTACTTGATCATGGTGTACAATTTTTTTGATATGTTTTTGTATCCGATTCGCCAGAATTTTATTGAGGATTTTTGCATCTAGGTTCATTAGAGATATTGGTCTGTAGTTTTCTTTCTTTGAAGTGTCTTTGTCTGGTTTAGGTATCAGGGTGATGTTGGCCTCATAGAATGAATTTGGAAGTTCTCCCTCCTTTTCTATTTCCTGAAGTAGCTTGAAAAGTATTGGTATTAGTTCTTCTTTAAAGGTTTTGTAAAATTCTGCTGTATACCCATCTGGACCTGGGCTTTTCTTAGTTGGTAGTCTTTTGATGGTTTCTTCTATTTCCTCAATTGATATTGGTCTGTTTAAGTTTTCTATATCCTCCTGACTCAATCTGGGCAGATCATATGACTTAAGAAATTTATCTATGCCTTCACTATCTTCTAATTTGTTGGAGTATAAGGATTCAAAATAGTTTTTGATTATCTTCTGTATTTCTGAAGTGTCTGTTGTGATATTGCCTTTTTCATCCCGTATGCTAGTAATTTGAGTTCTCTCTCTTCTTCTCTTCGCTAGCATGGCTAAGGGTCTGTCGATTTTGTTTATTTTTTCAAAGAACCAACTTTTAGTTTTGTCAATTTTTTCAATTGTTTCTTTTGTTTCAATTTCATTAATTTCAGCTCTGATTTTAATTATTTCTTGCCTTCTACTTCTTTTGCTGTTGTTTTGCTCTTCTTTTTCAAGGATTTTGAGATGAAGTATGAGATCATTTATTTGTTGGTTTTTTCTTTTTTTAAGGAATGAACTCCAAGCAATGAATTTTCCTCTTAGAACTGCTTTCAATGTGTCCCATAGATTCCGATATGTTGTGTCTGTGTTTTCATTAATCTCTAAGAATTTTTTAATTTCCTCCTTGATGTCTTCTATAACCCATTGATCATTCAGGAAGCTATTGTTCATTCTCCAAGTGATGTATGCTTTTTCCTTCCTTCTTTTATCGTTGATTTTCAGTTTCATTCCATTATGATCAGATAAGATGCATGGTATTATCTCTACTCCTTTATATTGTCTAAGAGTTGCCCTGTGACATAATATATGATCTATTTTTGAGAAGGATCCATGTGCTGCTGAGAAAAAAGTGTAACTGCTTGATGTTGGGTGGTATACTCTATATATGTCAATTAGGTCTAGGTTATTAATAGTGTTATTGAGTTCTATAGTTTCCTTATTCAACTTTTGTTTGGAAGATCTGTCCAGTGGCAAGAGAGGTGTGTTGAAGTCTCCCATGATTATGGTATGGTGGTCTATTAGACTCTTGAACTTTAGAAGAGTTTGTTTGACGAACATAGCTGCACCATTGTTTGGGGCATAAATATTTATGATTGTTATGTCTTGTTGTTGTATGGTTCCCTTAAGCAGTATGTAGTGTCCCTCTTTATCTCTTTTGATTAACTTTGGCTTGAAATCTATTTTATTTGATATGAGTATGGACACTCCTGCTTGTTTCCGAAGTCCATATGAGTGATATGATTTTTCCCAACCTTTCACCTTCAGCCTATGTATGTCTTTTCCTATCAAATGCGTCTCCTGTAGGCAGCATATTGTTGGGTCTTGTTTTGTGATCCATTCTACTAGCCTGTGTCTCTTAATTGGTGAGTTTAAGCCATTGACATTTAGGGTTATTATTGAGATATGTGTTGTTCTTCCAGCCATATTTGTTTATTTCTGTTACTAAACATGGTTTGTTTTCCTCTTTGATTATCCCCCCCCCCTTTATTGTCCTACCTCCCACTGTTGGTTTTCATTGTTATTTTCCATTTCCTCTTTCTGTAATGCTTTGGCGAGGATGTTTTGAAGAGATGGTTTTCTAGCTGCGAATTCTTTAAACTTTTGTTTATCGTGGAAGGTTTTAATTTCATCTTCCATCCTGAAGCTTAATTTCGCTGGATACACAATTCTTGGTTGGAACCCATTTTCTTTCAGTGTTTGAAATATGTTATTCCAGGATCTTCTAGCTTTCAGAGTCTGTGTTGAGAGATCAGCTGTTATCCTGATTGGCTTACCCCTAAATGTAATCTGCTTCCTTTCTCTTGTAGCTTTTAAAATTCTCTCCTTATTCTGTATGTTGGGCATCTTCATTATAATGTGTCTAGGTGTGGATCTCTTATGATTTTGCACATTCGGCGTCCTGTAGGCTTCTAGGATTTGGGATTCTGTCTCATTCTTAAAGTCTGGGAAGTTTTCTTGTATTATTTCATTGAATAGACTTCTCATTCCTTTGGTTTGGAGCTCTGTACCTTCCTGTATCCCAATGACTCTTAAGTTTGGTCTCTTAATGTTATCCTATATTTCTTGGATGTTCTGCTCATGGTTCCTTAACAGTCTTGCTGAGCTGTCTATGTTCTTTTCCAGTTGAAATACTTTGTCTTCATTGTCTGATGTTCTATCTTCTAAGTGTTCTACTCTGCTGGTAGTATTCTCCATTGAGTTTTTAAGTTGGTTTATTGCTTCCTGCATTTCTAGGATTTCTGTTTGTTTGTTTTTTATAACCTCTATCTCCCTGTATAGTTGATCCTTTGCTTCCTGGATTTGTTTGCGTAATTCGTTGTCGAAGTGGTCTTTCATTGTCTGATTTTGCTGTTTAATGTCTTCCTTGATACTCCAGATCATTTGAAGCATGTATATCCTGAATTCTTTATCTGACATTCCATCTGCTGCAGCTGTTACCTCTTCTAAAGTTGCATTGACCTGCATTGCTTGTGGTCCTTTCTTTCCTTGTCTTTTCATACTGCTTGCGTATCTTTCCTGCAGGTGCGGGCGGCGGCTCTGCTCTCTCCTTATTCCAATTGGGGTTTCGTGGCTACCACGCCGGCAGGTCACTGGGCCTGTTCTGGGAGCTGGCGGCGGCTCTGTTCTGCCCCTGCTCCGATTGGGGTGACGAGTGTACCACGCCGGCAGGCCACCGGGCCTGATCCGCCAGTCGGTTGCAGGTTTGCCTACCCTGCAGGTGCGGGAGGCGGCTCTACTCTGCCCCTACTCCAAATGGGGTGACGTGTCTGTCATACCGGCAGGCCACTGGGCCTGTCCCGCTGGTCGGTCGCAGATCTGCCCACCTTTCGGGCACGGGTGGAGGCTCTGCTCTGCCCCTACTCCAATTGGGGTGTCGTGACTACCCCGCCTGCAGGACGCTGGGCCTGTTCCTGGCACGGGCGGCGACTCTGCTCTGCCACTACTCCAATTAGGGTGGTGTTTGTACCACGCCGGCAGGCTCCTGGGCCTGATCTGCCGGTCTGTTGTAGGTCTGCCTACCTTGGAGGCGCGGGCAGTGGATCTGCCCTGCCCCTCCTACCACGCCTGCGGACCCCTGGGCCTGATCTGCAGGTTGATCACTGGTCTGCTCGCCCTGCGGACACGGGTGGCGGTTCCGCTCCGCCCCCACTCCAATTGGGGTCACGTGACCACCACACCGGCAGGGCCTGATCCGGGCGTGGCAGAAGGATCTGCTCTGCCCCTACTCCAGTTGGGGTGATGTGTGTACCACACTGGCAAGCCACTGGGCCTGACCCGCCAGGCTGTCACAGGTCTGTTTACCTTGCCCGCGCAAACGGCGGCTCTGCCCTGCCCCACCTACCACGCCCATGTACCACTGGGTCGCGGGTCTGCCCACCTTGCGGGTGCGGGTGGCGGCTCCGCTCCGCCCCCTCTCCAATTGGGGTCACACAGTCACCACGCTGGCGAGTCGCTGGGCCTGCTCTGGGCGCTGGCGGCGGCCTGGCTCCTCCCCTCTGGCTCGAGGACAAATTGAGGAGAGTCGGGTGACTGTGCCTCACACCCCCTACCAGGAGACCAACTGCTTATGTCACCGCTGGTATTGATGAAGTTCTCTCCTCCGCCGCTTTCTGCTGACATCAGATCTCTGCCATGTTGGTATCCTATGCGAATGGCAGCATTTCGTTCCCCTTGCCAGGCAACCAAAGCAACGGGTGAGTCCTGACCGGCCCTCAGCAGGACCCGGACCGAGAAGCAATTTCCGCGGGCTCCTAGCCCCGGGCCAGGGAAGTTCCGGGAGCCGGAACTCGGCCGCTCCGTGCTCTGTGTAAGCTCCTATAAGTGTAAGCTCTAAGAAGCAGTCCCGCGGGCTCAGTTCCGGGAGCCGGAATTCGGCTACTTAGTGCTTGGTGTATGCTCTGATAGGCGCAGGGTCCAAGAAGCAGCCTCCGCAGGCTCCGCAGGCTCCGCAGCCCTGGGCCAGGGTGGTTCCGGGTCGGTTCCAGGAGCCGGAACTCGGCCGCTCCGTGCCCTGTGTAAGCTCCTATAAGTGTAAGCTCCAAGAAGCAGTCCCGCGGGCTCAGTTCCGGGAGCCGGAACTCGGCTACTTAGTGCTTGGTGTATGCTCTGATAGGTGCAGGGTCCAAGAAGCAGCCTCCGCAGGCTCCGCAGCCCTGGGCCAGGGCGGTTCCGGGTCGGTTCCGGGAGCCGGAACTCGGCCGCCCCGCGCTCGGTGTTCGCTCCAATAGGATCAGGTTCTAAGAAGCACCCAGGCGCTGTACCCTAGCAATCTGTCTGCAAGCCGCAGGCGAATTGCAGCCTGAAATTACCTGATCTATGGCTGAATGAGCTGCGGTCAGTCGAAAACAGGGGTGGTGACGTCCACAGCTAGTGTTTTGTTAGATTTAGTTTTGTTAAAATTTCTTTGATACTGGGAAGGATTCAGATTTTACAGAGCCTTATTATATTCCCTAGGTTTGGGCCTTTTGGGTCAAGGGTTAGCTCTCTGGAAAAGTTTGTATTTTAGGTTTTCACTTTATTTTGACCTATGTGGGTAAATGGAAATGGAAGTGGAAATCAAACAGAGTTGGTGCTTCCTACTTCAAACTCACACACTAAATCAGTTCTCTATGGGCATTCTCTGTTTTACTCTTTGTGAAAGTAACCCTAAGTGGAAGCATGCAAAGCAACTTTATTTGAGAGCACTTTAGGAGAAAACAGGGAAATATGAATGTGCTGAACTACCTCCCCCAATTATTTGGTCAGATTTCTTTGATACTGTGAAAGATTCATCTGTTAGCTTGCCCCACTTGGCTTGACATCTGTGGGACTTCGAGGATCAAAGGGACTCTAAACAGGTTAAGGTTAGTGTTAGGGTTAGTGTTAGGACTAGGTTTAGACCTAGTGTTATGGTTAGAGTTAGTTTTGTTTTCAAATTTCTATGATACTGTGCAGGATTCATCTTTTTCCTATTTTGATTATACTCCAAATATTTGGGCCTCCTACATAAAGTGTTGGCTTTCAGGAACAGTTTTAATTTTCATGTTTCTCTTCTTTTTGACATATAGGGGTGAATGAAAATGAAGCTGGAAATCAAACAGGGTTTGGGCCAGCTGCATGAATCATTACACACTCAATCAGTTCTCAGTGAGGATTCTCTGGTTTGTTTCCTTTGGAAGTAGCCCTAAGCTGAAGTAGAAAGAAACAACTTTATTTCTGAGTGCTTTAGGAGAAAGCAGAATACACATGTACTGAAAGAGCTTCAAATTATTTTGGTCAGATTACTTTCATACTGCAAAGGATTCATATTGAAATACCTTCCCCAATTATTTGGTCATACTTCTTTGATACTGTGCAGGATTCATCTACTAGCTTTCCCCAATAGGATCCCCAATTTGGGGACTTCTATGATCATAGGTTCTCTAAACAGCTTAGAGTTAGATTTGGGGATAGAGTCAAATCTAGCATTAGAGTTACAGGTAGATTTGTTCAAATTTATTTGATACAGGGCAGTATTCATCTTTTCCTTACCCTTGTAAAGTTCTCCAGTTTTGGATCTTCTCAGTTCAAGTGTTCACTGTCAGGAACACTGTACCTTTTAAGGGTTCACTTCATTTTGATCTCTATGGGTAAATGGAAATGGAGCTCAAAATCAAACAATGTTGGTGCTATGTGCTTGAAACTTCACATACTCAATTAATTCCCTGTTGGTACTATCTTTTCTTCCTTGTGAAAGTATCCCAAAGCTGAATAATGCAAAAAAAAAAAAAAAAAAAAAAACCTTTATCTGAGAGCACTTTAGGAGACAACAGGAAAATATGCATGTACTGAACTACCTCCCCCAGTCATTTGGTCAGATTTCTTTGATACTACACAGGATTCATCTGTTAGCTTTTCCCACTAGTCTACACAAGTTTGGAACTTCTATGATCCAAGACTCTCTAAACAGGTTTGGGTTAGTTTTAGGGTTAGGGTTAGGGCTAGTTTTAGAGCGAGTTTAGGGGTAGAGTTAGTTTTGTTCAAATTTATTTTATATTGGGTAGAAGTCATCTTTTACCTAACCTTACTATGTTCACAAGTTTTGGGCCTTCTGTGTTCAAGGTTCACTGTCAGGAACAGTTTGAGTTTTAAGGTTTCACTTCATTTGAACCTATACAGGTAAATGGAAATGGAGCTAGAAATCAAACAGGGTTTGTGCTAGCTGCTTGAATCTTCACACACTCAATCTGTTCTCTGTGATCACTCTGTGGTTCTTCCTTGTGAAATTAGCTCTAAGCACAAGCATGCAAAACCAACTTTATTCAAGAGCACTTTATGAGATATCAGGGAAACATGCATGTCCTGATGTACCTCCCCCCAATTCTTTGGTCAGACTTGTTTGATACTGCACAGAATTCATCTGCTAGCTTGCTGCACTGGGTTCCCCAAGTTTGGGACTTTTATGATCAAAGATCTAAAAACAGAATAGGTTTAGGGTTAGTGTTAGAGTTAGAACTAGAGTTAGAACTAGTGTTAGGGTTAGAGTTATTTTTGTTCAAATATCTTTGATACAGGGCAGGATTTCTCTTTTACCTAGCCTTATTGTGTTCCCCAGTTTGGGGCCTTCAGTTCTCTGTGGGCACTCTCTGGTTTCTTCCTAGTGAAAGTTTTCCAAAGCTATGGCAATTAAAATAACGTTATTCAAGAGAACTTTAGGAAAAAAAAACAGGGGAAATAGGCATGTACGGAAACACTTCCCTCAATTATTTTGTCAGATTATTTTTGATATTGGGCAGGATTCATCTGTTACCTTGCCCTTCTAGGCACCCCAAGTTTGGGACTTCTATGATCAAATGTTCTCTAAACAGGTTAAGGTTAGGTTTAGGTTTAGGTTTAGGGCTAGGGTTAGAATTAGTGTTGGGGTTAGAGTTAGTTTGGTTCAAATTTCTTTGATACCAGGCAGGATTCATCTTTTACCTAATATTACTATATTCCCCATGTTTGGGCCTTCTCAGTTCATGGTTCGCTGTCAGGACCAGTTTTTGTTTTAAAACTTTCACTTTATCTTGACTTATATGTGTAATTGGAAATGAAGCTGGATAACAAACAGGGTTGGAGTTAGCTGCTTGAATCTTCACACACTCAATCAGTTCTCTGTGGGCACTCTCTGATTTGTTCCTTGTGAATGTAGCCCTATGCTGAAGCATGCAAAGCATAGGTTTAGTGTGAGGGCAATGTATAGGGCTAGGTTTCATGTTAGGGTCAGAGTCAGGGTAAGGGTTACTTATAGGGTTAGAGTTAGGACTCGAATTAGGGCTAAAGTTAGGGCTAGGTGTAGGGTTAGGGTTTGTTTTAAGTTAAGGTTTAGGGTTAGGGCTATGGCTCCATTTTCTTTTAGGGCTACTGCTAGTGTTAGTGCTAGATTTTGTATTAGTGTTAGAATTAGAGCTGGTGTTAGGAAGAGGTTTAGGATTAGGTTTCTGGATAGATTTAGATTTATGGTTATATCTAGTACTAGGGTTAGTTCTAGGTTAGGTTTCTGGAAGCGATAGGGTTAGAACTAAGGATATGGCTAGGAAGGGATTTAGTTTTAGACTTAGTACCAGGCTTAGGTTTGGGTTAGCGTTATAGCTAAATTAGGGCTAGGATGAGGGCTAGGGTTAGTGTTTGGTTTATGCCTAGGGGTAGGGCTAGCTTTAGGGTTAGCATTGTGGTCAAGGTTAAGTTTAGGGGTATGGGTGTTGTTATAGCTAGCTTTAGGTCTAGGATGAGGGTTAGAATTAGGATTAGGGTTAGGGTAAATATTCAGTGTAGGATTAAGGTAGATTTAAGGCTAGAATGATGGCTAGGGTTTCTGTTAGGTTTAGAGCTAGGACTAGGACTAGGACTAATGTCAGGTCTATGGTTATGGTTAGGGATAGTTTTAGGTTTAGGTTATGCCTAGTTCTAGTGAAAGAGTTACATTTAGTGTAATGGTCAGTTTTAGAGCTAGGGGTATTATTAGGGTTAGAGTCAGGGTTGGCATTTGGTTTAGGTTAAAGTTTATGGTTAAGGCTTGAGTTAGTGGTAGGTTTAGGTTTAGGGTTAGGGTAATTGATATGGTTAGGTGTAGATTTCAGTTAAGGTTTAGGGTAAAGAATGGGTTAGGTTTATTGATAGGGTTAGGGTTAGCATTAGTGTTAGGGTTATGTTTAGTGTAATGGATAGGTTTAGAGCTCAGTTTAGGGCTAAGTTATGGTTTTGATTAAGTCTGGGATTAGGGTTAGGTTTAGGGATAGGGCTAGGGTTTGGTTTAAGTAAGTATTAGGGTTAGGGTAAGTGTTAGGTTTAGGGCTAGGGTTATGATTAGGTTAGAGTATAGGTTAGTGTTTGAGCTAGGGTTAGAGCTAGGGCGATGTTTAGGTTTAAGTTTAGGTCTAGGGTTATATTTAAGGTTATCATTTGGTTTAGGGTTAGAGTTATGGCTTATAGTGTAAGGCTTAATGTTTCAGCTAAGGTTAGGGCTATTGCAAAGTTTAGGTTTCGGATTAGGTCTAGGGTTACATTTATGTTTAAGGTAAGGTTTAGTGTTAGGGATAGGCTTATAATTAGGGTTAGTGTAAGGGTAATGGATAGGGTGAGAACTAAAGTTTGGGCTAGGTTTAGAGCTAGGTTTAGGGTTAGGGTTTAGGATGAGTCTAGTGTTATGGTTAGTGAAAGCGTTTTCCTTGAGCTAAGGTTAGGTGTAAGGCATGGGTTAGGTTTAGGGCTATGATTAGGTTTATGGTTATGCTTAGGACAAAGTTTAGGCCTAGGATTAGTGCTAGGTTTTATGTTAGGTTTAGGGCTAGGGTTAGAACTATTGGTAATTAAGAGTTAGTGTTAAGTTTAGCACTAGTTTTAGGGTTAGGATTATGGCTATGTCTAGTTTTAGGTCTAGGTTTGAGGTTAGGGTCAGGTTTTGAGCTAGGTTTTGTGTTAGGGTAATGGTCAGTTTTTGGATAGGCTTGGGGTTAGGGTTATAGCCAGAATTAGGACTAGGTTTAGGTCTAGGCATAGGGTTAGAATTTGGCTTAGGTTAAGGGTTATTGTGAGGGCTATGTCTAGGTGTTTGTTTAGGTCTAGGGTTAGAGTTATAGCTATTTTTATGATTAGCTTTAGGTCTAGGGCTAGTGTTAGGGTTAAGTATAGATATAGGTTTACTGGTAGGGCTAGTGTTAGGGTTTGGTTTAGGCATAGGGACAGGTTTAGACCCAGGGTTAGTGTTAGGGTCAGAATAAGGGTCAGGGTTAGGGTTAGAGGTATGATGAGGGCTAGGGTTAAGACTAGTAATATGGTTAGAGTATAAGTTGGGCTAAGGATTAGGGTTAGTACTAGGGTTAGCATTTGTGTGATGGTTTGGCTTTGGGTAAGGGAAAATGTTAGAGCTAGGGTTAGGGCTAGGGTTAGAGTTAAGGCTAGTGTGAGGGTTATGATTTGGGCTAAATCTAGGGTTAGGGCTTAGATTATGGGTAGGATTTGTGTTAGGGTTAGGGTAGGGTTAGGACAATGACTAATGTATGAACTAAGGTTAAGATTAGGGCTCGTTTTATGGTGAGAGTTAAAGCTAGATCTAGTGCTAGGCTTAATTTAAGGTGGGATAATATTTAGATCTAGGATTAGTTTTAGGGTCAGCGTCAGGTTCAGGGTTAGTTTTAGAGTTAGGGTTAGGGCTAATTGTAGGGTTAGAGTTTGGTATAGAATAAGGGTTAGTGTTAGGCCTATGGTTTGGGTTTGTTTTATGACTAGGGCTAGGGGTAGTTCAAGTTTTAGGATTAGCATTATTGTTAGGGCTCTTTTAGTGTTTGGTTTAGGCTTATGGTTATGGTTAAATTTAGAGTTAGGTTTATTTTTAGAGTTAGGATTAGGGCTATGACTAAGGATAGAACTAGGGATAGGGCTAGGGCAATAGTTAGTCTTTGGACTAAGGTTAGGGTTTGGATAGGACTAAATTAAGGCTATGATTAGTGCTAGGCTTAGTGTTATTTTAGGCCTAGGGTTAGGGTGATGGGTTAGGGTTAGGTTTAGCGTTATAGTTAGGTTTAGGGTAAGGGATGGTGTTATGGCTATGTTTAGGGCTAGGGCAAGGGTTAGAATTGGTGTTAAAACATGTGTTCTGGTTTGGGTTAGGGCTAGGGCTAATTTCAAGTTCAGCATTATGGTTAAAGATAGTTTTCAGGTTAGGTTTATGGTTACATCTAGTGTAATGGTAGGTTTAAGGTTAGAGTCAGGTTTAGAGCTAAGGGTATTATTAGGGTCAGGGTCATTATTAGTGTTTGGGATAGGTTAAGGTTTTAAGTTAGGGCTCGAATTAGCATTAGGGTTAAAATTAGGGTAATGATGGGGTTAGATTTAGGTTTCAGGTTAGGTTTAGGTAATGGATAGGGTTTTGAGTCGAGATAGGGTTAGGTTTAAGCCTAGGGTTAGCATTAGGGTTAGGGTTATGTTTAGGGCAATGGATTGGGTTAGAGCTAGGGTTATGGTTAGTGTAATGAATAGGGTTAGAGCTAGGGTTATGTTTAGGGTAATGGATAGGGTTAGAGTTAATCTTATGGCTAGGGTTAGGGTTACAATTAGTGCTAGTGTTAGGGTTAAGTTTAGGGTTAGGGTTATAGCAAGGGTTAGGGCAGAGATTCGGGCCTGGTTTTGGGTTAAGTTAAGGCTAGGGTTAGTGTTACCTGGAATATAAGTACTAGGGTTACAAATAAGGCTAGTTTTATGGTTAGCATTAGGGCTAAGTCTAGTGTTAGATTTAGGGTTAGGGTTAGGTTTAGAGTGATATTTAGAGCTAAGTTTAGGGTTAAGTCAGGTTAAGGGTTAGTTTTAATTTTCGGCTAAAAACTCAAATTAGGGCTAATGTTGAAGCCAGCTGTAGGGTTAAGGTTTGGTTTCAGTTAAGCGTCAGGGTTAGGGCTATGGCTTGGTTTTGTATTAAGGTTAGGGCTAGAGTTAGGATTAGCATTTGGGTTAGGGTTAGGACTATTGTTAGATTTAGGTTTAGGCTTATGGTTAGAGT
Source organism: Marmota flaviventris (assembly GCF_047511675.1). Taxonomy (NCBI): domain Eukaryota; kingdom Metazoa; phylum Chordata; class Mammalia; order Rodentia; family Sciuridae; genus Marmota; species Marmota flaviventris. The sequence goes on from NW_027288434.1 coordinate 105,972, forward strand.
TAGATTTAGATTTAAGGTTAGATCTAGGGTTAGGGATAGGGCTAAGAGAACATCTAGGGTTAGGCCTAGGGTTAGAGCTAGGTTTAGGGTTCCAGTAAGGGATAGGGTTAGAAATAGTTTTAGGGCAAAGTTGAGAGTTAGTCTTAGTCTTAGGGCTAGTTTAGGATTATGGTTAGGGATACTGCTAAATTAGAGCTAAGATTAGGGCTAGGGTTAGTGTTAGGTTTAGGTTGAAGTTTAGGACTATGATTAAGGCTATGTTTAGGGTTAAGATAAGGGCTAGCGTTTGTTTTAGGGTTAGGGCTAGAATTATGGCTAAGGCTAATGTCAGGTCTAGGGTAATTTTAAAGCTTAGATTTTTGACTAGGTCTAGTGTAAGGGTTAGTTTTAAGGTAAGGGTCAGGTTTAGAGCTAGGGGATATACTAGGGTCATGTTCAGAGTTAGGGTTTGGTATAGGTTTGATTTTAGGGTTAGTGCTCGAATTAGCCTTAGGGTTAGGGTTATTATAATAATATGGTTAGGTTTAGGTTTCAGGTTAGGTTTAAAATAATTGATAGGGTTGGGTTAGTGATAGGGTTAGGGTTAGGCCTAGTGTTAGCATTAGGGTAAGGTTTATGCTTAGGGAAATGGACACATTTAGAGTTTAGTTTAGGGATAGGATTATGGTTAGGATTAGGTCTTGAGTTTGGGTTAGGTTGAGGATTAGAACTAGGGTTATGTTAAGGGTTATGTTTAGCATAAGGGTTAGGTTATGAGCTATGGGTAGGTTAGAGCAAGGGTTAGGTTAAAGGATAAATCTAGGTATAGAATTACGGTAGTTTTAGGGTTAGAGATAGGGTTAGGGCTAGCAATATCATTAGGATTAGGGTTAGGTTTAGTGTAATGGATATGTTTAGATTTATGTTTAAGTTTAGGGTTAGGGTTAGATTTAAGTTTAGGGTTAAGATTAGGGCAGTGGTTATATTATGTTTATGGTAAGGATTAGGTTTTGAGCTAGGGTTAGGGTTATAGCGAGTGTTAGATTTAGTGTTAGGTCTAAGTTTAGTTGTTTGGTTAGGGTTAGGGAAATGTTTAGGATTAAGGCTAGGATTACCAATAGGTGTAGGGTTAGGTTTAGGGTATCGGGTAGGTGTAGAGCTAGGTTTAGGGCTAGGGTTAAGGTTAGGATTAGGGTTGGGTTAAGGTTAAATTTACGGATAGATCTAGGTTTATGTTTATTGTAAGGGTTAGGCTTTGAGATAGGTTTGGGACCAAGGCTAGGGTTAAGTTAGGATTAGGGCTAGGGTTAGGGTTAGGGTTCTTCTTAGGGCTAGGTTAGGCCTAGGATTAGCTCTAGGTTTTATTTTAGGTTTAGGCCTAGGGTTAGGGCTGTGGATAATGTAAGAACTAGGGTTATGAGTAGGGTTATTTTTAGGGTTAGGGTTATGGCTAGTTCAAGGGTTAGGTTTATATTTTCAGTTAGGGTCAGGTTTAGAGGTAGGTTTACTGTTAAATGCTGGTCAGTGATCGGGTTAGAGTTAGAGTTAGGGTTATAGCCAGAATTAGGACAAGGTTTAGGTCTAGGGGTAGGGGTAGTGTTTGGGTTAGTGTAAGGGTTATTGTTAGGTATAGGACTAGGTTTTTCTTTAGGTCTAGTGCTAGAATAAAGGCTAGATTTAGGATTTGATTAAGGTCTAAGGCTAATGGTAGAGTTAGGTTTAGGAGTAAGTTTATCAGTAGTGGCAGTGTTGGAGTTGGTCTAGGGTTAGGGTCAGGTTTAGACCTAAGTTTAGTGTTAAGGTCCGAATAAGGGTCAGGGTTAGCATTAGAGTTTGGGATAGGATTAGAGCTAGAATGAGGGCTGGGGTCAGAAATATTAATGGGGTAAGGATTTTGGTTAGCATAAGGATTAGTGATAGTTCCGGGGTTACCATTAGGGTTACTGTTTTGCTTATGATAAGGGATAAAGTTAGAGCTAGGGTTAGATTTAGAGTTAGTGTTTGGGTTAAAGCTAGGTTTAGAGCTTGGATTAGGGCTTGTTTCTGTGTTAGGGTTAGGGCTAGTGTTATGACAATGGCTAATGTTAGAAATAGGGTTATAATTAAGGTTAGTTTTAAGTTTAGGGTTAGTGGTAGGTGTATTGTTAGGGTTAGGTTTAAGGTTAGAGTGATATTTAGAGCATAGTTAGTGTTAGGATAGTTAGTGTTAGTATAGTCAGGGTCAGTTAGGGTTAGGAATTGAATTAGCAATAGGGTTACTGTTAGATTTTTGTTTAAGGTTAGGATGGGGTCTAGAGCTAGGGTGTGCATTAGGATACGAGTCTGTTTCAGGGTTAAATTTAAGTTAGCATTAGGAGTCAAATTTAGGGCTAGCGTTAGGTCTAGATGTAGTTTGAGTGTGGTGTAAGTTAAGGTTTAGGGTTAGGGCCATTGCTCAGTTTTGTTTTACTGCTAGTGTTAGGGTTAGGGCTAATTTTACATTTACAATTATTGTTAGGGCTAGTGTTAGTGTTAGGCTTAGGCTTAGGGTTAGGGTTAGATTTAGAGTTAGGGTTAGATCTAGGGTTAGGTCAAGGAGTAAAGATAGAGCAAGCATTAGTGCTAGGTTTTGGGCTAGGTTTTGGGTTATGGTAAGGAATAAGATTAGAACTAGTTATAGGGCTGGTTTGAGAGTTAGAGTTAGTCTTAGGGCTGTGGTTAGTGTTAGGTTTAATTATAAGTTTACCAGTAGGGCCAGTGTTAGGGTTTGCTCTATGCTTAGATTCAGGTTTAGACCTAGGTTTATTGTTTGTGTCAGAATAAGGTTCAGGGTTAGCGTTGGGGTTTGGGATAAGATTAGAGCTAGAATGAGGGCTGAAGTCAGGACTTTAAAAAGGGTTCAGATTTTGGTTAGCCTAATAACTAAGAATAGTCCTAGGGTTACCATTAGGGTTAGAGTTTTGCTTAGGGTAAGAGATAGGGATAGAGCTAGGGTTAGGGTTAGGGTTAAAGCTAGGTTTAGAGCTTGAATTAGGGCAAGATTTTTTGTAGGTTTAGGGTAATGGCTAATGTAAGAATTAGGGTTACAATTAGGGTTAATATTTGGGTTAGGGTAAAGGATAGGTCTAAGGTTAGTGTTAGGTTTAAGGTTAGAATGATATTTAGAGCTAAGGTTAGTATTAGGATATGAATGAGGGTCAGAATTAGGTTTAGGACTCGAATTAGGGATAGGGTTACTGGTAGGTTTCGGTTTAAGGTTAGGATGGTGTTTAGAGCAAGGGTGAGTGTTAGGATATGAGTCAGTGTCAGGGTTACTTTAAGGTTGTTTTTAGGATTCAAATTAGGGCTAGGGCTAATTCTAGATGTAGTGTTAGGATGGTTTAAGTTAAGGTTTAGGGTTAGGGCTATTGCTTGGTTTTGTTTTACTGCAAGGGTTAGGGTTCGTGCTAATTTTATGATTAGCGTTAGGTTAGGGCTAGTGTTAGTGTTAGGCCTAAGCTTAGGGATAGGATAGATTTAGATTTAGGGTTAGATCTAGGTTTAGGGTTAGGACTGAAGATAGGGCAAGGGTTAGGGCTAGGGTTAGATTATGGTATGTAATAGGGTTAGAACTAGGGATAGGACTAGTGTGGTTACAGTTAGTCTTAGGGCTTGGGTTAGGGAAATGGATAAATTAGGGCTAGGGTTAGGGCTATGGTTAGTGTTCAGCTTAAATATAGAGTAGGTTTTGAGTTAGTATTAAGTTTAGCATAAGGGATAATTTTATATCTAGGTTTAGAGGTATGGTGAATTTAGAATTAGGGTTAGGGCTTTGGTTATGGTTAGGGTTATGATTAAGGCTAGGTTTAGTGCTAGGATGAGGGCTAGTGTATGTTTTCGGGTTAGGGATAGGATTTGGGGTACAGCTAATTTCAGGTCTAGAATTATGCTTAAAGATAATTTTATGTTTAAGATTATGGCTATGTCTAGTCTAAGGGTTAAGTTTAGGGGTAGGATCAGGTTTAGGCCTGGGGTATTTTTATGGACAAGGTCTGGGTTAAGGTATAGGATAGGTTAAGGTCTAAAGGTAGGTATCAAATAAGCATTAGGGTTAGGGTTAGAGTAATGATAGGGTTAGTATTAGGGTTCAGGTTAGGTTGAAGATTATGGATAGAAGTAAGATTAGAGATAGCATTAGGTTTAGGCCTACGGTTCACATTAGGGTTAGGTTATGTTTATGGTAATGGATAGGGTTAGACTGGGGTTAGGGCTAAGGTTATGGTTAGGGCTTGGGTTAGGTTTAAAGCTCAGGATAGGGCTCAGATTATGGCTCGGTTTCAAGGTAAGTTAGTGCGAGGGTTAGGGTTATGGCTAATGTAAATACTAGAGTTACATTTAGGGCTAATTTTAGGGTTAAGTTTAGGGCTAGAGTGAGTGTTAGTGTTAGGTAATGTCAGGGTGATGTTTAGAGCTAGGGTTAATGTTAGTATCAGAGTCAGAGTCAGAGTTAGTTTTAGGGTTTGGCTTAAAACTCGAATTAGGGTTAAGGGTAGGTGTATGGTTAGGGTTTCTTTTAGTTTAAGGATTAGTGTTAGAGCTATGGCTCAGTTTTGTTTTAGGCTAGGGCTAGGGTTAGGGATAGTTTTAGGATTAGTGTTAGGCTTAGGGCTAGTGTTTGGGTTAGGCTTAGGCTTCAGGTTAAGGTTAGATTTAGAGATAGGTTTTGATCTAAGGTTAGTGCTAGGGCTAAGGATAGGACAAGGGTTAGGACAATGGTTAGGGCTAGGGTTAGGTTTATGGTAAAGAATAGGGTTAGAGCTAGAGATAGGGCTAGTGTGAGAGTTAGAGTTTGTCTTATGGCTAGGTTTAGGGTTATGGTTAGGGATAGGGTTAAATTAGGGCTATGCTTAGTGTTAGGTTTAAGCTTAGGTTTAGGGGTAGATTTAGGGTTACATTTAGTTTAAAGGAAAGGGTTATAGCAAGACTGAGGGCTTGGTGAGTGTTAGTATTAGGGTTAGGGCCAGGTTTAGGGTAAGGGTTTTGATGAAGGCTAGGGTTTAGGGCTAGGATGAGGGCTAGTTTGTATTAGGTTAGGCTAGTATTAGGTCTAGGGCTAATGTCAGGTCTAGGGTTACAATTAGGGATACATTTAGTTTTTGGTTTATGGCTTGGTCCAGTGTAAGGGTTAGATTTAGGGTAAGGGCCAGTTTTAGAGCTAGGGTTATTACTAGGGTCAGAATCAACGTTAGGGTTTGGGTTAGGTTAGGGTTTAAGTATAGGGCTCAAATTAACATTAGATTTAGGGTTAGGGTAACGACAGGGTTAGGTTTAGGGTTTAGTTGTGGTTCAGTGTAATGGATAGGGTTAGGGTTAGGCCTAGGGTTAGTATAATGGTCAGGGTTATCATTAGGGTAATGGACAAAGTTAGACCTAAGTTTAGGGCTAGGGTTATGTATAGTATTAGGGCTTTTGTTTGGGTTACAGTTTGGTTTAAATTAAGGGTTAAAGCTAGGATAAGGACTCTGATTGAGGTAGGTTTTGGGTTAGGTTCGGGATAGGGTTAAGATTATGGCTAATGTAGAAAGAAAGGTTATGATTAGCGCTATTTATCATGTTAGGGTTAAAGCTAGGTCTAGTGTTATGGTTAGATTTACGGTTACAATGATTTTAGTGCTAGGTTTAGTGTTAGGGTCAGAGTCTGGGTCAGGGTTAGTTTTCAGGTTAGGGTTAGGACTAGAATTAGGGATAGGGTTAGGGATGGGGTTAGGGCTAGGTGTAAGGTTAGGTTTGGTTTAAGTTAAGGGTTAGGATTAGGGCTATGACTCGGTTTTGTTTTAGGGCTAGGGCTAGCGTTAGGGCTAAGATCAGGTCTAGGTTTAGGGTGATTGTAAGGGAAAAGGTTAGAACTACCCTATAGTTCTAAGGCAAGAGTTATAGATAGTCTTAGGGGTAGGGTTATGTTTAATGTTAGGGATAGTTTAAGGTTTAGGGTTAGGGCTCAAATTAGCATTAGGCTTATGTTTAGGGTTAGGATAATGGATATGGTTAGATTATAGATAGGGTTAGGGCTAAGATTAGGGCTAGGATTAGTGTTAGGGATAGGCCTAAAGTTGGAGTTAGGGTTAGGATTAAGGCTAGGATTAGATCTGGGATTAGGGCAAGTGTTAATGTTAGAGTTAGGCCTAGGGTTATGGCTAGGTTTAGTGTTAGGGTTTGGATTAGGGTTAGGTTTATGTTAAGGGATGAGATTATACCTAGTTTTAGGGATAGGGTGAGGGTTAGAATTAGGGTTATGGTTATGGTTATGATGAAGGGGAAGATTATGTCTAGTATGTGGGTTAAGGTTTGTGTTAGGGTTAGGACTAGGATTAGAGCTAGGGCTAATGTCAGGTCTAGGGTTAGCTTTAGGGATATTTTAGGGTTAGGTTTATATCTAGGTCTATTGTAAGGGTTAGGTTTATGGCTACGGTCAGGTTTAGAGTTAGTGGTATTATTAGGATCAGGGTCAGGTTTTAGGTTAGGTTATGTTTTATGGTTAGGGCTCCAATTAGCATTAGATTTAGTGATAGTTTAATGATAGTTTTAGGTTTAGGGTTCAAGCTAGGTGTAGGATAATGGATAGGGTTAGGGATGGACATAGAATTAGGGTTTGGCCTAGGGTTAGCATAAGGGTTAGGGTTATCTTTAGGGTAATGGATAGGGTTAGAGCTAGGGTTTGGGCTAGGGTTATTCTTAGGATTGGGTCTAAAGTTAGGCTTAGGCTTAGGGTTAGGGCTATGGTTAGCATTAGGGTTAGCTTTAGGGTTAAAGATACGGTAGGGCTTGGATTAAGTCTAGGTTTTGCAATAGGTTAGGGCTTTGGCTAAATTAAGAACTTGTTATGATTAGGGCTCGTTTTAGGGTTAATGTTAGGGCTAGGTATAGTTTCAGGCTTACGGTGATATTTAGAGCTAGGGTTAATGTTAGTGTCATGGTCAGTGTTCAGATAAGTATTATGGTTAGAATTAAAGTCAGAATTAGGACTAGGGTTAGGTCTAGTGGAAGAGTTAGTGTTTGGCTTAGGGTAAGGTTTATTATTAGGGCTTGGGCTAGGTTTTTCTTTAGGTCTAGGGCTAGAGTTATGGCTAGGTTTAAGATTAGGTTAAGTCTAGAGCTAGTGTTAGGGTTAGTTTAGGTATAAGGTTACCAGGAGGGCTAGTGTTAGAGTTTGGTTTAGGGCTAGGTTCAGGTTTAGACCTATGATTAGTATTAGGGTCAGAATAAGGGTCAGGGTTAAGATTAGGGGTTGGGTTATGGTTAGAGCTAGAATGAGGGCTAGGGTTAGGACTAGTAATAGGATTAGGGTTTTGGTTAGTTTAAGGATTAGGGTTAGAAGTAGGATTAGAATTAGTGTTAGGGTTTGGCTTAGGGTAAGGGATAGGGTTAGAGCTAGGATTAGGGCTAGAGTTAGGGTTAAGCTAGGATTAGAGCTCAGATTAGGGCTAGTTTTTGTGTTAGGATTAGTGCTAGGGTTAGAGTAATGGCTAATGTAAGAACTAGGGTTACAATTAGGGTTAATTTTAGGGTTATGGTTAGGGGTTAGACCTCTAGTGTTAGGATTAGATTTAAGGTTAGCTCTTTAGAGCTAGTGTTAGTGTTAGATTAATAGTCAGGGTCAGGGTTAGTTTTAAGGTTAGGGTTAGGACTCAAATTACAGCTAGGGTTACTTTAAGTGTTTGGTTTAAGGTTAGGATGGTGTTTAGAGCTAGGATGAGTGTTAAGATATGAGTTAGTGTAAGGGTTTGTATTAAGGTTAAACTTAGGACTAGAATTAGGGCTAGGGTTGGGTCTAGGTGTAGTATTAGGATTTGGTTTTAAGTTAAGGTTTAGTATAAGGGCTACTGCTTGGTTTTGATTTACTGCTAGGGTCAGGGTTAGGGCTAGTTTTGCATGTTTTGTTAGGGTTAGGGCTAGTGTTTATGTTAGGCTTAGGCTTAGATTTAGAGTTAGGGATAGATCTAGGGTTACAGCTAGGAATAAGGACAAGGCAAGGTTTATGGCTAAGGTTAGAGCTAAGTTTAGGGTTACGGTAAGGGATAGGGTTAGAACTAGGGATAGGGCTAGTGTGAAAGAGTTAGTCTTAGGGCTAGGGTTAGGGTTAGGGAAATGGTTAAATTAAGGATAGAATTAGGGCTACATTATTGTTCAGCTTAGGCCTAGCAATAGGCTTAGGGTTAGGGTTAAGTTTAGGATAAGGATTGGCATTATAACTAGGTTTAGAGGTAGGGGGAGGGTTAGAATTAGGGTTACACCTATGGTTAGGGTTAGGTTTATGATTAAGGCTGGTTTTAGGGCTAGGGTGAGGGCTAGGGTTTATTTTAGGGTAGGGCTAGGATTAGGGCTAGGACTAATATCAGGTCTAGGGTTATCATTATAGATAGTTTTAGGGTTAGTTTACAGTTACAGGTAGTGTAAGGGTTATGTTTAGGTTTAGGTCAGGTTTAGAGCTAGGGGTACTATTATGGTCAGGGCCTTGGTTAGGGTTTTATAGGTTATGGTTTAAATTTAGGGCTGCATTAGCATTAAGGTTAGGGTTAGGGTAATGACAGTTTGAGGATTAGGGTTTAGGTTTGGTTTAGGGTAATGGATAGGGTTAGGATTAGTGATATGGTAAGGTTTAGGCCTATGGTTAACATTAGTGTTAGGGTTATAGTTATGGTGATAGACAGGGTTAGAGCTAGGGTTATGGTTATGACTAGGGCTAGGTTTAGGGTTAGTGTTTGGGTTAAAGCTTGGGTTAGGGCTTTAGTTAGGGCTAGGTTTTGTGTTAAGTTAGTGCTAGGGTTGGGGTTACGCCTAATGTAAGTACCAGGGTTACATTTAGGGCTAAATTTAGATTTAGGGTTAGGGCTAGGTCTAGTGTTAGGTTTAGGTTTAGGGTTAGGGTGATGTTTAGAGGTAGGGTTAGTGTTATGGTCAGATTCAGGGTCAGGTTTAGTTTTAGGGTTCAGCTTAAACCTCGAAATAGGGCTAAGTTTACCTTTAGGGTAAGGGTTTGGTTTAGTTTAAGGGTCAGGTCTAAAACTATGTCTGGGTTTTGTTTTAGGGCTATGGCTAGGATTAGGGCTAGTTTTAGGATTAGCATTAGGGTTAGGGCTAGTGTTAGGTTTAGGTTTAGGCTTAGGGTTAAAGTTCGATTTAGAGTTAGAGTTAGATCTAGGTTAGGGCTAGGGCTAAGGATAGGGCTAGGGTTAGGCTAGGATTATTGTTCCAGTAAGGGATAGGTTTAGAACTAGGGATGGGGCAAGGGTGAAAGTTAGAGTTAGTCTTACAGCTAGGGTTAAGGCTAAGGTTAGGGATAGGCATAAATTAGGGCTAAGATTTGGGCTAGGGTTAGTGTTAGGGTTAGGCCTAATTTATGTTTAGGTTTAGGATTAAGGCTAGGTTTAGGGCTAGGATAAGGGCTGGTGTTTGTGTTAGGGTTAGGGCTAGGATTAGGGCTAGTGCTAGTGTCAGGTCTAGGATTATGGATGGGGATAGATTTAGAATGTTTTATGGCTAGGTCTACTGGAAGGGTTATATTTAGGATGAGGGTCAGGTTTAGACCTCTGGACATTTTTTTTGCTTTTTATTTTTTTAATTTATTTTTTCTTTTTTAAAAATTTTTATTGTTGTTTGTTCAAAACATTACATAGTTCTTGATATATCATATTTCACATTTTGATTCAAGTGGGTTATTAACTCCCATTTTTACCTCGTATACAGATTGCAGAATCATATTGGTTACACATCCACTGATTTACATATTGCCATACTAGTGTCTGTTGTATTCTGCTGCCTTTCCTATCCTCTACTATCCACCCTCCCCTCCCCTCCCCTCCCCTCCCCTCCCCTCTTCTCTCTCTACCCCCTCTACTGTCATTCATTTCTCCCCTTTGTTATTTTTTCCCCTTTCCACTCACTTCCTCTTGTATGTAATTTTGTATAACCCTGAGGGTCTCCTTCCATTTCCATGCAATTTCCCTTCTCTCTCCCTTTCCCTCCCACCTCTCATCCCTGTTTAATGTTAATCTTCTTCTCCTGCTCTTCGTCCCTACTCTGTTCTTAGTTACTCTCCTTATATCAAAGAAGACATTTGGCATTTGTTTATTAGGGATTGGCTAGCTTCACTTAGCATAATCTGCTCTAATGCCATCCATTTCCCTGCAAATTCTATGATTTTTGTCATTTTTTAATGCAGAGTAATACTCCATTGTGTATAAATGCCACATTTTATTTATTTATTTTTTTTATTTTCAATATTTTTTATTTTTTTTTTATTTTTTATTGTTGGCTGTTCAAAACATTACATAGTTCTTGATATATCATATTTCACAATTTGATTCAAGTGGGTTATGAGCTCCCATTTTTACCCCATATACAGATTGCAGAATCACATCAGTTACACATCCATTGATTTACATATTGCCATACTAGTGTCTGTTGTATTCTGCTGTCTTTCCTATCCTCTACTATCCCCCCTCCCCTCCCCTCCCCTCCCCTCCCCTCTTCTCTCTCTGCCCCCTTTACTGACATTCGTTTGTCCCCCTTGTATTATTTTTCCCCTTCCCCTCACTTCCTCTTGTATGTACTTTTGTATACCTCTGAGGGTCTCCTTCCATTTCCATGCATTTTCCCTTCTCTCTCCCTTTCCCTCCCACCTCTCATCCCTGTTTAATGTTAATCTTCTTCTCATGCTCTTCGACCCTACTCTGTTCTTAGTTACTCTCCTTATATCAAAGAAGACATTTGACATTTGTTTTTTAGGGATTGGCTAGCTTCACTTAGCATAATCTGCTCTAATGCCATCCATTTCCCTGTAAAATCTATGATTTTGTCATTTTTTAATGCAGAGTAATACTCCATTGTGTATAAATGCCACATTTTTTTTATCCATTCATCCATTGAAGGGCATCTAGGTTGGTTCCACAGTCTAGCAATTGTGAATTGTGCTGCTATGAACATCGATGTAGCAGTGTCCCTGTAGCATGCTCTTTTTAGGTCTTTAGGGAATAGACCGAGAAGGGGAATAGCTGGGTCAAATGGTGGTTCCATTCCCAGCTTTCCAAGAAATCTCCATACTGCTTTCCAAATTGGCTGCACCAATTTGCAGTCCCACCAGCAATGTACAAGTGTACCCATTTCACCACATCCTAAACCAGCACTTGTTGTTTGACTTCATAATGGCTGCCAATCTTACTGGAGTGAGATGGTATCTTAGGGTGGTTTTGATTTGCATTTCTCTGACTGCTAGTGATGGTGAGCATTTTTTCATGTACTTATTGATTGATTGTATGTCCTCCTCTGAGAAGTGTCTGTTCAGGTCCTTGGCCCATTTGTTGATTGGGTTATTTGTTTTCTTATTGTTTAATTTTTTGAGTTCTTTTATACTCTGGATATTAGGGCTCTATCTGAAGTGTGAGGAGTAAAGATTTGTTCCCAGGATGTAGGCTCCCTATTTACCTCTCTTATTGTTTCTTTTGCTGAGAAAAAAACTTTTTAGTTTGAGTAAGTCCCATTTGTTGATTCTAGTTATTAACTCTTGTGCTGTGGGTGTCCTATTGAGGAATTTGGAGCCCGACCCCACAGTATGTAGATCGTAGCCAACTTTTTCTTCTATTAGACGCCGTGTCTCTGATTTGATATCAAGCTCCTTGATCCATTTTGAGTTAACTTTTGTGCATGGCGAGAGAAAGGGATTCAATTTCATTTTGTTGCATATGGATTTCTAGTTTTCCCAGCACCATTTGTTGAAGATGCTATCCTTCCTCCATTGCACGCTTTTAGCCCCTTTATCAAATATAAGATATTTGTAACTTTGTGGATTAGTCTCTGTGTCCTGTATTCTGTACCATTGGTCCACCTGCTTGTTTTGGTACCAGTACCATGCTGTTTTTGTTACTATTGCTCTGTAGTATAGTTTGAAGTCTGGTATCGCTATACCGCCTGATTCACACTTCCTGCTTAGAGTTATTTTTGCTATTCTGGGTCTTTTATTTTTCCATATGAATTTCATGATTGCTTTCTCTATTTATACCAGAAATGCTGTTGGGATTTTGATTGGCATTGCTTTAAACCTATAGAGAACTTTTGGTAATATCGCCATTTTGATGATGTTAGTTCTGCCTATCCATGAACAGGGAATATTTTTCCATCTTCTAAGATCTTCTTCTATTTCTCTCTTTAGGGTTCTGTAGTTTTCATTGTATAAGTCTTTCACCTTTTAGTTCAGTTGATTCCCAAGTATTTTATTTATTTATTTATTTTTTTGAGGATATTGTGAATGGAGTGGTTGTCCTCATTTCCATTTCAGAGGATTTGTCACTGATATACAGGAATGCCTTTGATTTAAGTGTGTTGATTTTATATCCTGCCACTTTACTGAATTCATTTATTAGCTCTAATAGTTTCTTTGTAGACCCTTTTGGGTCTGCTAGGTATAGAATCATGTCATATGCAAATAGTGATAATTTAAGTTCTTCTTTTCTGATTTTTATGCCTTTAATTTCTTTCATCTGTCTAATTGCTCTGGCCAGTGTTTCGAGAACTATGTTGAACAGAAGTGGTGAGAGAGGGCATCCCTGTCTTGTTCCAGATTTTAGACGGAATGCCTTCAATTTTTCTCCATTCAGAATGATGTTAGCCTGAGCCTTGGCATAGATAGTTTTTACAATATTGAGGTAATTATTAGCGTAAGTTTCAGGGTTAGAGGTTGTTTTAGGTTAGGGTTTAGGGTTAGGGCTCTAATTAGCTTTAGAGACAGGGTTAGGATAATGATAGTTTTTTGTTTATGTTCAGTTTAGGTTTAGAGTAATTGATAAGATTAGGGTTAGCAATAGGGTTAAGGTTAGGTATATAGTTAGCATTAGGATAAGGGTTATGGTTAGGATAATGGATAGGGTTATATCTAGGGTTAGTGCTACGGTTATGGTTAGAAATAGGTTTTGAGTTAGGATTAAGGTTAGGGTTAGATCTAGGGTTAGGGTTATGTTTAGTAGAAGGGTTGGATTTTGAGCTAGGTTTTGGGGTAGGGTGAGGGTTAGCTTTAGGGTTAGGTCTAGGGATAAGATTACAGTATGGTTAGGGTTAGGGTTAGGATTAGGGCTACAGTCATCATTAGAGGTAGTGTTAGGTTTAGGGTAATGGATACAATTAGATGTAGGTTTATGTTTATGTTTAGATTTCGATTGAGGATTAGGCTTAGGGTAAGGTTTATGGTTTTGGTTAGGTTTATGCTAAGGGTTCTGTTTTGAACTAGGGTTAGGTCTATGGTGAGGGTGATGTTTAGTGTTAAGTCTAGGATTAGTTTTCTGGTTCGGTTTAGGGTTAGGTTTAGGCCTAGTGTTATCAATAGAGTTAGGGTTATGTTTAGGATAATGGGTACCTTTAGAGCTAGGTTTAGTGCTAGAATTAAAGTTATTATTAGGGCTACGTTTAGGGTAAGATTTAAGGATAGGTGTAGGTCTATATTTAGGGTAAGTGTTAGGACTAAGGTGAGGGTTAGTGTAGGGTTAGGACTATGGTTTGTGTTAGAGTTATGCCTAAGGCTAGTTTAGGCCTAGGATAAGATCTAGGTTTTGTGTTAGGTTTAGGCCTAGGGTTAGGGATATGGGGAATATAAGAGCTAGGGTTATGATTAAGGCTAGTTTTAGGGTTACAGTTATGACTAAGTCTAGTGTTAGGTTTAGATGTTGTTTAGGCTCAGGTTTAGGGATATGTTACTGTTAAAGGCAGGGTGAGTGTTCAGGGTTGAGTTATGGTTAGGGTGAAAGCCAGAATTAAGACAAGGTTAGGTTTAGGGGTAGGGTTAGTGTTTGTTTTAAGTTAAGCATTATTGTTAGGGCTAGGACTAAGTTTTTGTTTAGGTGGAGGGCTAGAGATATTGCTAGATTTTGAATTAGGTTTAGGTCTAGGGCTAGTGTTAGGGTTAGGTTTAGGTATAATGTTACTATAAGGCTTGTTTCAGGGTTCAGTTTAGATTTAGGTTCAGGTTGAGACCTATAATTGTGTTAGTGTCAGAATAAGTGTGAAGGTTAGGGTTAGTTTTGGGGTTAGATTTAGAGCTACCATAAGTGCTAGGGTTAGGACTAGTAATAGGGTTAGGGTTTGAGTTAGGCTAAGGATTAGGATTAGGACTAGGGTTAGCATTATGGATATAGTTTGGCTTAGGGTAAGAGATACAGTTAGGGCTAGAGTTAGGGTTAGGTTTAGGACTAGGGTTAGGGTTAGTGTTAAATCTAGTGTTAGGGCTTGAGTTAGGGCTATTTTTGTGTTAGGATTAAGGGTAGAGTTCAAGCTAAGGCCAATGTAAGAACTAGGTTTACAATTAGGGTTAGTTTTAGAGCTGAGATTTGGGCTGGCATAGTGTTAGCATTAGCTTTAGGGTTAGCATGATATTTAGAGCTATGGTTAGTTTTAGGCCTAGGAGTTGAATTAGAGCTAGGGTTATGACAAGTTGTAGGATTAGGGTTTGGTTTAGGTTAAGGTTTTTGGTTAGAACAATGGCTCAGTTTTGTTTTAGGGCTAGGGCTAGTGTTAGGGCTAGCAATGGTATTAGGACTAGTGGTAGGGTGAGGTTTAGGCTAAGTTTAGGGTTAGATTTAGAGTTATGGTGAGATATAGGGTTAGGGCTATGGCTATGATGAGGGCTAAGGTTAGGGCAAAAATAACGGATAGGGCTAGAAATAGAAATAGGTCTAGGATGGTAGTGAGTTAGTCTTAGGACTAGGGTTAGGGATAGGGTTAGGGTTAGGACTAAATTAGGGCTAGGATTAGCCCTAGGGTTAGTGTTAGTGTTAGGCCTATGGTTAAGGCTAGGCTTAGGGTTTGTGTAATTGTTAGGGTTAGGGTTAATTTTAGGGGATGTGATGGGGTTATAGTAAGTTTCAGGGCTAGGTCGAGTGTTAAAATTAGTTATAGAGCAAAGGTGAGGGTTTGGATTAAGATTAAGGCTAGGTTTAGGGCTAGGCTGAGGGCTAGGTTTTCTTTTCAGGTAAGGGGTAGAACTAGGGCTAGTGGTAATATCTGGTCTAGGGTTACAGTTATGGATATTGTTAATTTTAGGTTTATGTCTAGGTCTAGTGTAAGGGTTATGTTTAGGTTAAGGTTCAGGTTTAGAGCTAGTTGTATTATTGGTGTCAAAGTCCAGGTTAGGGTTTACTTTAGGTTAAGGTTTAGGGTTAGGGCCCAAATTAGCATTAGGGTTAGGGTTAGA
This sequence comes from Marmota flaviventris, assembly GCF_047511675.1. Lineage (NCBI taxonomy): Eukaryota > Metazoa > Chordata > Mammalia > Rodentia > Sciuridae > Marmota > Marmota flaviventris. The sequence goes on from NW_027288434.1 coordinate 121,141, forward strand.
GTAATGAATAGGATTAAGTTTAGGGTTCAGGTCAGGTATAGATTAATGTATAGGGTTAGTTTTGGGGATAGTGTTAGGTTTAGGCCTAGGGTTAGCATTTTGGATAGGCTTGTGTGAAGGGTAATGGATAGAGTTAGTGCTAGTGTTAGGGATTGGGTTAAAGTTAGTATTAGGACTGGGGTTAGGGTTAGGCCTAGGGTTACTATTAGGATTAGGTTTAGGTTAAGTGTTTATGGTTAGAGCTAGGGCGAATTTTAGTGTTAGAGTCAGGGCTATGTTCAGAATTAGGGTTAGAGTTAGGTCTAGTGTTAATATTATTGTTAGGGTTATATTTAAGGTAATGGATAGAATTTGAGGTAGGATTTGTGCTATGGTTATTGTTAGGATTAAGGCAAGGGTTAGGGTTATATTTAGGGTAAGAGTTAGAGTTTGAGCTAAGGTTAGTGCTAGGCAAGTGTGAAGGTTAGGGCTAGGGCTATGGTTAGGTTTAGGCTTACAGGTAGTTTTAGTGCTACATTTAGGGCTAGGTTTTTGGGGAGGTTTATGGCTTGTGTTAGGACTATGGGTACTGTAAGAACCAGGATTATGGTTCTGGCTAGTTTTAAGGTTAGGGTTATGGATAGGTCTAGTGTTAGGGGTATGTATTGGGTTAGGATAAGATTTAGAGCTAGGGTTTGTGTTAGGGTAAAGGTCAGTGTTCAGGTTAGCTTTGGATTTAGGTTTAGGAGCCCAATTTTACTAGGGTGAGTTCTAGGGGTATTTTTATCATTGTGTTAGACTAATGATTATTGTTAGTGCTAGAGCTAGGTTTCTTTTTAAGGCTAGGGCTAGAGTTATGGCTATATTTCAGATTAAGTTTAGGTCTAGTGTTAATGTTATGGTTAAGTTTAGGTATAGGTTTACTGATAGGGCTAGTGTTAGTGTTTGGTTTAGGGTTAGGGTCAGGCTTAGACCTAGGGTTAGTGTTAGGGTCAGAATAAGGATCAGGGATAGGCCTAGTGTTTGGGTTTAGGTTAGAGATAGAATGAGGCCTAGGGTTAGTACTAGTAATAGAGTTAGGGTTTGGGGTAGGCTAAGGATTAGGGTTAGGACTAGGGTAACATTAGGGTGAGTGTTTGGCTTATGGTAATCTATAGGTTTAGAGCTTGGGTTAGGGTTAAGGCTAGGGTTAGGGATAGGGTTAGGGTTAAAGCTAGGGTTAGGTTTCAGATTAATGGTAGGTTTTGTGTGAGGGTTAGTGCAATTGCTAATGTAAGTACTGGCATTAAGATTAGGGCTAGTTTTAGTGTTCAGATTAGGTTTAGGTTTAGGGTGATCTATAGAACTAGGATTAGTTTTGGAATCAGAATGGGGTCATATTTAGGTGTGTGGTTAGTTTTAGGACACAAATTAAGTATAGAGTAAGGGCTAGGCATAGCGTTAGGATTTGGTTTAGGTTAAGGGTTAGGATTAGAGCTAAAGCTGAGTTTTGCTTGAATGCTGTGGCTAGGGTTAAGGCTAGTCTTCAAATTAGCATTCGGATTAGAGCTAGTGTTAGGGTGAGGTTTAGTTTTAAGGTTAGGGTTAAATTTAGAGTTAGGGTTAGATCTAGGTTTAGGGCTAGGCTTTGGGTTATATTAAGGGATAGGGTTAGAACTAGGGATACGGCTAGGGCGAGAGTTAGAGTCAGTCATAGGGCTAGGGATATGATTAGGTTTAGGGTTAGGTCTAAATTAGGTCTAGGATTAGAGCTAGGGTTAGTATGAGGGCTAGACCTTGGTTAAGGAATAGGATTAGGATTAGGGTTAGGTAACAGTATGATATTATAGCTAGGTTAAGGGCTAGGCCGAGGGTTCAGTTTAAGCTTAGGCATAGTGTTAGGGTTAGGGTTAAGATTCAGGCTAGTTTTAGAGCCAGGATTACGACTAAGGTTTTTTTTTTTTTTTCTTTCTAGCATTAGGGCTAGCCTTAGGGCTAGGGCTACTGTTAGGACTGGGGTTGTGGTTAGGGATATTTTCAGGGTTATATTTGTGGCTATGTACAGTGTAAGGGTTTGGTTGAGAGTTAGGGTCACTTATAGAGATAGGGGTATTATTAGGGTGAGGGTCATGATTACGGTTTGTTTAGGTTAAGGTTTAGGGTTAGGGCTCAAATTAGCTTTAATATTATGTTTAGGGTTAGGATAATGGATATGGTTAGGTTTAAGGTTCAGGTTAGGTTTAGGATAATGGATAGGATTAGGGTTATGGATAGAGTTAGGGTTATTCTAGGATTAGTGTTAGGGTTAGGGTTAAGGTACTGGATAAGTTTAGAGCTACAGTTACGGTTAGGTTTATAGTTCAGATTAAGGATAGGGTTAGGTTTAGATTTAGAGTTAGGGTTAGGTTTAAAGCTAGTGTTAGGGTTTGAGTAAGGGCTAGGTTTTATATTAGGTTAGGGCTTGGGTAATGTAAGAACTAGGGTTACCAGTAGGGCTAGTTTTAAGGTTAGCATAGGGCTAAGTCTAGTGTTAGGGTTAGGTTTAATATTAGGGTGATTCTTTGAGATAGGTTTAATCTTAGGGTCAGAGTCAGGGTCAATGTTAGTTTTAAAGTTAGGGATAACACTCGAATTAGGGAAAGGGTTGAGGGAAGGTGTAGGGTTAGGTTTTGTATTAGGGTTAGGGCAATAGTTAGGGCTAGGTGTAATGTCAGGTCTAGGCTTACATTTAGGGATTGTGTTAATGTTAGGTTTATGGCTAGGTCTAGTGTAAGGTTTAGGTTTAGGGTAAGGGTCAGGTTTAGATCTGGGTGTATTATTAGGGTCAGAATCCAGGTTAGGGTTTGCTTTAAGTTAAGGTTTAGGGTTAGGGCTTAAAGTAGCTTTAGGGTTAGGGTTAGAGTAATGGATAGGGTTAGGTTTAGGGTTCAGGTTAGTTATAGAGTAATGTATAGAGTTAGTTTTAGGGATAGTGTTAGGTTTAGGCCTAGGGTTAGCCTTTGGGATAGGCTTATGTGTAGGGTAATGGATAGAGTTAGTGCTAGTGTTAGGGATTGTGTTAAGGTTAGGATTAGGCCTAGGGTTAGTGTTAGGTTTAGCTTTATGTTAAATGTTTATTGTTAGGGCTAGGGTGAGGTTTATGTAAGTTAGAGTAAGGGCTATGGTTAGAATTGGGTTAGAGTTAAAGCTAGGGTTAGCATTAATGTTAGGTTTATGTTTAAGGTAATAAATAAAATTTTAGGTATAATTAGGGAAAGTGTTAGGGTTATGGTTAGGGTTACATTCAGGGTAAGGGTTAGATTCTGAGCTAGGTAGGACTAGGGCAAGCATGAGAGTTAGGTATCGGGCTAAGGTTAGGGTTAGGGTTAGGGTTATGCTTACAGCTAGTTTTCATTCTACTTTTAGAGCTAGGTTTTGGGGGAGGTTTATGACTAGTGTTAGGACTATGGATAATGTAAGAGCTAGGATTATGGTTATGGCTAATTTTAAGGTTAGAGTTATGGATAGGTCTAGTGTTAGGGATAGGTTTTGGGTTAGGATAAGGTTTAGAGCTAGGGTTTGTGTTAGGTAAGGGTCAGTGTTCAGGTTAGCATTGGATTTAGGTTTAGGAGCACAATTTTACTAGGGTTAGGTCTAGGGGTATTGTTAGTCTTTGCATTAAGTTAATGGTTATTGGTAGTGCCAGAGCTAGGTTTTTGCTTAGGGATAGGGCTAGAGTTTTGTCTACATTTAAAATTAAGTTTAGGTCTAGTGCAAATGTTAAGGTTAGTTTTAGGTATATGATTACCAATAAAGCTAGTGTTAATGTTTGGTTTAGGGTTAGGGTCAAGCTTAGACCTAGGCTTAGTATTAGGGTCAGAATAAGGGTCAGGGTTAGGCTTAGGGTTTGGGTTAGGGTTAGATGTAGGATGAGGCCTAGAGTTAGGTCTCATAATAGAGTTAGGGTTTGGGGTATGCTAAGGATTAGGGTTAGGACTAGAGCAGCATTACTGTGAGGGTTTGGCTTAGGGTAAAGGATAGGTTTAGAGCTTGGGTTAGGGTTAGCGCTAGAATTAGGGTTAGGAATAGGGTTAAAGTTCGGTTTAGGATTCAGATTAAGGATAGGTTTTGTGTTAGTGTTAGGGTTATTGCTAATGTAAGACATCACATTATGATTAGGGCTAGTTTTAGGATTAGGATTAGGGCTAGGTTTAGTGTTTGTGTTAGGTTTATGGTTAGGGTGATGTTTAGAGCTAGGATTAGTTTTAGGATCAGATTCCTGGTCATTTTTAGTTGCACGGTTAGTTTTAGGACTCGAATTAAGGCTAGGGTAAGGGCTAGGCATAGCATTAGGATTTGGTTTAGGTTAAGGGTTAGGATCAGAGATGTAGCTGAGTTTTACTTGAATGCTATGGCTAGGGTTAGTGGTAGTTTTAAAATTAGCATTAGGGTTAGGGCTAGTGTTAGGGTGAGGTATAGGTTTATGGTTAGGGTTAGATTTAGAGTTAGGGTTAGATCCAGATTTAGGGCTAGGGATAAGTTTGGGGCTAGGGTTTGGACTAGGCTTTGGGTTATGATAAGGGATAAGGTTAGAAGTGGGGATAGGGCTCGGGCGAGAGTTAGAGTTAGTCTTATGGCTAGGGATATGATTATGTTTAGGTTTGGGTCTAAATTAGGTCTAGAATTAGAGCTAGGGTTAATATGAGGGCTAGGCCTTGGTTAGAATTAGGGTTATGGTACAGTATGATATTATAGCTAGGTTAAGGGCTAGGGCGAGTGTTCACTTTAAGTTTAGGCATAGTATTAGGGTTAGGGTTAGGTTTAAGTTTAGGTTTAGGGCCAGAAATAGGGCTATGTGTTTTTTTTTTTTTTTTTTTTTTTTTTTTTTTTTTTTTTTCAGCATAAGGGCTAGCATTAGGGCTAGGGCTAATGTCAGGTCTAGGGTCATGGTTAGGGATGGTTTCAGGGTTAGGTTTATGGCTATGTATATTGTAAGGGTTAGGTTGAGGGTTAGGGTCACTTATAGAGATAGGGGTACTTTTAGGGTCAGGATCACGTTTAGGTTTTTTTAGGTGAAGGTTTAGGGTTAGGGCTCAAATTATTGTTAGGATTATGATTAGGGTTAGGATAATGGATATGGTCAGGTTTAGGTTTCAGGTTAGGTTTAGGGTAATGGATAGGGTTGGGGTTATGGATAGAGTTAGGGTTATCCTAGGATTAGTATTAGGGTTAGTGTTAAGGGAGTGGATAGGATTAGAGCTAGAGTTAGGGCTAAGGTTATGGTTAGGATTAAGGCTATGGTTAGGATTAGGTTTAGAGTTAGGGTTAGGATTAAATCTAGTATTAGGGTTAGGGTTAGTGCTAAGTTTTAAATTAGGTTAGTGCTAGGGTAGGGCTATGGCTTACATAAGAACTATGGTTACGATTACGGCTAGTTTTAGGGTTAGGGTTAGGGCTAGGTCTAGTGTTATGATTAGGTTTAGTATTAGGGTGATGCTTTGAGATAGGGTTAGTATTAGGGTCAGAGTCAAGGTCAGTGTTAGTTTTAGGGTTAGGGATAACACTCAAATTATTGCTAGGGTTAAGGGTAGTTGTAGGATTAGGTATTGTGTTATGGTTAGGGTAAGAATTAGGGCTAGGGCTAATGTCAGGTCTAGGGTTACAGTTAAGTTTGGTTTAGGGTTAGGGCTATGGCTCAGTTTTGTTTTAGAACTAAGGCTAGGTTTAGGGCTTGTTTTAGGATTAGCTATAATATTAGGGCTAGTGGTAGTGTGAGGTTTAGGCTTAGGGTTAGGGTTATATTTAGAGATATGTTTAGATCTAGGGTTAGGGCTTGGGCTAGGTTTAGGGATTAGGTTAGGGCTAGTGTTAGGGTTATGGTAACAGGTAGAGGTAGTACTAGAAAGAGGTCTAGGTCAAGAGTTAGAGTTAATCTCAGGGGTAGGGTTAGAGTTAGGATTATGGTTAGCACTAAATTAGATCTAGGATTAGAGCTAGTGTTAGTGTTAGGGTTAGGACTAGTGTTTGGGCTAGGGTTAGGGTTAGTGTTTGTGTTAGGGTTAGGGTTAGGGTTAACGTTAGGGGAAGGGATGTGGTTATAACTAGGTTCTGAATTAGGGCGAGGGTTGAAATTAGAGATTGGGCTATGGTTAGGGTTAGGGTTAGACCTAATGCTTTCGGCTAAAGCCTA
>NW_027288435.1:0-124736 GCF_047511675.1 Marmota flaviventris
CCCTAACAGTAACCCTAACCCTGACACTAACCCTAACCCTAACACTCACTTAATCCTAACCCTAATCCTAACAATAACCCTATCCCTAACCCTAACACTAACTTTTAACCTAACTATAACCCAAACCCAAACACTAACGCTAACCCTAACCTTAATTCTAACACTAACTGTAACCCTTACCCTAACCCTAGCCCTATCTCTAACCCTATCCTTTACCCTAAGCCAAATCGTTATTCTAATGCTACCCTAGTCCTAACCCTAATTCTTAGCCTTCTTCAAACCCTAACTCTATTACTAGTCCTAAACATAGCCCTCATTCTAGCTCTAACCCTAACCCTAACCCTGACCCTTATTTGGACCCTAACACTAACCCTAGATCTAAACCTGACCTACATCTATACTGAACCCTAACACTACCTCTACAGGTAAAACTATACCTAAATATAACAGTAACACTAGCACTCGACAAACCTAATTTTAAATAGAATCATAAATCTAGCCATAGCCCTAAACAAAAACCTAGCACTAGCCCTAACAATAACCCTTAACCTAACGTAAAGACTAAACCTCTCACTAGACCAAACGCTAGTCCTAATTGTGGCTCTAAACCTAAAATTTACCCTAACCCCACAATGACACTTAATCTAATAGAAACCCTAGCACTAAACCTTATCCTAAACCAAAACCTAAACTTAATACTAGACTTTTCCATTACCCTTATCCCAAAACTAGCCATAACCATATCCCTCACTCTTACATTACCCAAGCTCCAATGTTAGCCCTAAATATCACAAAAAAAACTAGCCCTTATTCTAGCCCTAAACCTAGCCCTAATCATAACCCTAAACATAACCTTAGACCTAAACCTAATGCTAACCCTCGTCCTACCCTAACCCTAACTCAAACTCTAATCCTCAGCCTAAAGATAACCCTTACCCTAAACTTAACACTAGCCTTGATTCAAAACCTAACCCTCACCCTATCCCTATCCCTAGCTCAAATGCCTACACTTACCCTAACACTAACCCTAACATTAACCCTAGGCCTAACCCTAACCCTAACCCTAATGCTAACCTTAACCCTAGCCCTAACCTTAGTTCTAACCCTATACATTACCCTAAAGAAATGCCTAACCCAAATGCTAACCCTAGGCCTAACGATAACCCTATCATTAACACTAACCCTATCCATTACTCTAAACCTAACCGGAACCATAAACCTAATTCTATCCATTACCCAAACCCTAAACTGAACCCATCACTAATTCAAGCATAAACCCTAAATCTTAATCTAAACCAAACCCTACTCTGACTCTGACCCTAATAATACACCTGGCTCTAACATTGACCCTTACCCTACACCTAAACCTTACAATAGACATAGCCATAACCTAATACTAAAACTAATACTAACCATAAACCTAGACTTGACAATAGCCCTAGCCCTAATCCTTTCCATAGCCATAACACAAACCCTGAGCCTAGCCCTAAACCTAGTCTTAATTCTAACCCAAACCCTAAACTTAGTACTAACCATAATTCTAACCCTTGCCCTAGACCTAAAGCTAGCTATAACCCTATCCCTCCCCCTAAACCTAATCGTAACCCTAACACAACAATAACCCTAACCCTAGGCCTAACCCTAACACTAACCCTAGTGCTAATCCTAGCACTAATTTAGCCCTAACCCTAACCCTACCACGAAACTTAGCCCAAAGAATAACTCGAACTCTCAACCTAACCCTATTTCTAGTTCTAACCTATCTGTTACCATAAACCTAACACTAGACCTAAACTTAGCCCTAACCCTAGCCATAGCCCTAAACCTAATTCTAACCATAACAATAAATCTAAGCCTAAATTCACCCTACACTTAGCCCTAACACTATCATTAATCATAAAAGTAGCCCTAACCCTAGGCCTAGTTCTAAAACAAAACTGAGCCATAGCCCTATCCCTAACCCTACCTAACTTTATACCTAGACCTGACATTAGCCCTATCCCTATCCCTAATTCTAGTTCTAAGACCAGCCTTAATCCTTACCCTGATCTTAACCCCAGCGCTATCCCTAATTTTATCCCTTGCCCTTACAATAAACATAGCTGTAACACCATACCTTACCATAACACTAACGCTAACCTTAACCCTAGCCCAAAACCCAGGCCTAAACTTAACACTAACCCTAGCACTAATCCTAGCCCTAATTTAGGCCTAACGCTAAACCTAACCCTATCTCTATTCCTAAGACTAACTCTAATTCTCGCCCTAGCCCTATCCCTAGTTCTAAAACTATCCCTTACCATAAACCCACACCTAGCCCTATCCCTAGCCCCAACCTTAGCCCCAAAATTTGCCCTACACCTAAACCTGGATCAAACACAAAACTTAAGCCTAAATCTCACCCTAACATTAGCCCTGTCCCTAATGCTAATTGGAAAACTAGCCTTAACCCTAACTTAGCCCTAAAACAAAACTATGCCATAAACCAAACACTAACCCTTAATCTAAACCAAACACTAACCTTAAACCTAGCTCTAAACCTTGCCATAATTTGAGTGCTAAACCTAACCCTAGGAATAACTCTGACCCTGACTCGGTTCCTAATACTAACCCTAGCTTTAAACATTCCTTAATTCTAAAACAAAGAGTAGCCTTAATCAGAAATTAAGATGTTTCATTAGCCCTAGCCCTAATACTAACACATATCCTAGCGCTAATCTGAGCCCTAAACCTAGGTTTAACTCTAAGACTAACCCTAACCCTAATCCTATCCCTAACCCTAACCCTACCTCTAATCCTATCCCTTACCCTAAGCCAAACCCTCACCCTAATGCTACCCTAGTCCTAATGCTAATCCTTAGCCTATCCCAAACCCTAACTGTAATACTAGTCCTAACACTAGGCCTCATTCTAGCTCTAGCCCTAACCCAAAACCTCACCCTTATTATGACCCTAACACTAACTCTAGATCTAAACCTGACACTAACCCTAAACCGGACCCTAACTCTACCCCTAACTTATCTTAAACCTAACAGTCAGTATACATAAACCTAACAGTAACACAAGCACTAGACCAAACCTAATCATAAATAGAGTTATAAATCTAGCATTAGCCCTAAACACAAAATTTGAACTAGGCCTAACAATAATCCTTAACCTTACACAAAGACTAACCATATCCATAGACCCAATGCTATTCCTAATTCTGGCCCTTACCCTAACCCAAACACTGATGATTACCCTAACACAAACCCTAGATCTAAAACATCCTAACCCAAAACCTAACCCTAACACTAGACTTATCCATAACCCTAACCCCAAAACTAGCCATAACCATAACCCAAACACTTACAATACTGATAACCCTAATGCTAGCCATAATCATCACACAAATATAGCCCTTATCCTAGCCCAAAACCTAGCCCTAATTGTAACCCTAAATATAACCCTAGACCTAAACCTACCCTAACCCAACCCTCGCCCTAGTCCTAAACCTGGCTCAAACTTTAACACTTTCCCTAAACATAACACAAACCCTAACCCTAACCCTAGCCCTGACTCTAACCCTAACACTCTCCCTAGACCTAACCCTAACTCAAACCCTAATACTTACCCTAAACTTAACCCTGACACTAACCCTAGGCCCAAACCTAACCCTAGCCATTATTGTAACCTTAAATCTAGCCCTAACCTTAGCTCTAACCCTATCCATTACCCTAAAGATAAGCCTAAACCAAATGCTTACCCTAGGCCTAATGCTAACTCTATCATTAACAGAACCCTATCCATTACTCTGACATTAGCCCTAAACCTAACCCTATCCATTACCCTAATCCTAAACCAAATCCTAATGCTAATAGAAGCCTTAACCCTAAAACTTAACCTAAACCAAACCATACCCGGACCCTGACCCTAATGAAACACCTAGCTCTAAACCTGACCCTTACCCTAAACCTAACCCTTACACTAGACCTAGCCATAACCTAACCATAAAACTACCACTTATTTGAACCTAGACCTGACATTAGCCCTAGGCCTAACACATACCCTCAATCTGGCACTAAACCTAACCGTAATCCTAACCTGAAACCTAACCCTAGCCCTAAATCAAATTCTAACCAGAACCCTAGCTCTAAACCTAGCTTTAACACCATCCCTTCCCCTAAATCTAACTCTAACCCTAACACTAACACTAACCATAACCCTACCCCTAACCCTAACCCTAACCTAACTTTAACCCTAGCGCTTATCCTAGCTCTAATTTAGCCCTAACGGTAAACCTACCCCTACCTCTAGCCCAAAGAATAATTTTAATCACACCCCAGTCCTATTTCTAGTTCTACCCCTATCTGTTACCAAAACCCTAACACTAGCCCTAACCTTAATCCTAATGCAGGCCCTAGCCCTAACCTAGATCTAACCAAAACAATAAATCTAAGCCTAAACCCCATCCTACCACTGGCCCTAACACTATTGCTAATGCTAAAATTAGCCCTCACGCTAGCCCTAGCTCTAAAAATAAACTGAGCCATAGCCCTAACTCTAACCCTAGCCTAACAATAATGCTAGATTGACATTAGCCCTATCCATAATTGTTACTTTAACCCTAAAACAAAACCTAACCCTACACCTAGCCTTAATCCTAGCCCTAATTCGTGTCCTATCACTAACCCTGATCAGTAGCACTGATCCTGACTCTGACCCTAACACTAACCTGATCTTTAATCATCTCCCTAAACCTAAACCTAATCTAAACACTAGACCTTGACCTAGACCTAATGCTATCTCTAAAACTAGCCCTAATCTTAACTCTAGTTCTTACAATAGACGTAGTCCTACCTTATCCCTAACCTAACTCAAAACCTAGCCCTAATCTGAGCCCTAATGCTGGCTTTAACCCTATGCCTAACCCTAACCCTAGCCCCAACACTTAATCTAAATCTAACACAAAAACTAAACCTTGAACTAACCCAAACAATGGCCTTAATCCTAACCATAATTTTAGCCCTAACCCTAGCTCTAATCTTATTTATTACCCTAACCATAACCCTAACCGAATTTAACCTTAGGCCTAACACTAACCATAAACCTAACCTAACAATAACTATAGCCCTAAATGTAGCTCTAATCCTACCCATTACCCTAACCATAACCCTAACTGAATTCTATCCTTAGGCTTAACCTTAACAGTATCCCTAACCCTAAGGCTGTCCATTACCCTAAACCTAAACTTAACCCTAAACCTAACCATATCCATTACCCTAACCCTAATACTAACTCTAATGCTAATTTGAGCCTTAACCCTAAACCTTAACCTAAAACATACCCTAACCCTGATTCCGACCCTAATAATATCATAGCTGCAAAGCTGACCCTAACACTCAACATAACTCTTACAATAGATCTGGCTATAAACCTAACCCTAAAACAATCCCTAACCATAACCCTAGACCTGACATTAGCCCTAGCCATAATCCTATCCCTAAACCTAACACAAATCCTAGCCCTAATCCTAGCACTAAGCCTAGTCTTAATCCTAACCATACATTAACCCGATCCCTATCCCTAATTTTATCCCTTGACCTAGCCCAAAACGTAGCTGTAACATCATACCTTACCCTAACCCTAGCACTAAACCTAGGCCTAAACCTAGCACTAATCCTAGCCCTAATTTAACCCTAACCCTAAATCTAACCCTATCACTAGCCCTAAGAATAACTCTCTCTCCATAGCCCTATCCCTAGTTCTAAACATATCCCTTACCACAACCCAAACTCCAGACATATCCCTAGCCACAACCACAGCCTTAACTTTTGACCTAGCACTAAACATGAATATTACCCTAACCTTAAGCCCAAAGCTCATCCTAACACTAGCCCTGACCTAATGCTAATTGCAACACTAGCCCTATCCCTAACCTAGCCCTAAAACAAAATTGAGCCATAAACCTAACCGTAACCCGTAACCTAAACCAAACACCAACACTAAACCTTGCCATAATTTAAGTGCTAAACCTAACCCTAGGAGTAACCCTGACCCTGACTTGGGTACTAACACTAACCCTAGCTCTAAACATTGCCTTAATGATAAACCAAGACGTAGCCCTTATCAGAAATTAAGTTCTTTCATTATCTGTAGCCCTAATGCTAACACATATCCTAGCACTAATCCTAGCCCTAACCCTAGGTTTAACTCTAAGACTAACCCTAACACTAACCCTATCCCTATCCCTATCCCTAATCCTAACCCTATCTCTAATCCTATCTCTGACCCTAAGCCAAACCCTCACCCTAATGCTGCCCTAGACGTAACACTAATCCTTAACCTATCCCAAACCCTAACTCTATTACTAGTCCTAACTGTAGGACTCATTCTAGCTCTAGACCTATCCCAAACCCTGACCCTTATTCTGACCCTAACACTAACCCTAGATCTAAACCTGACACTAACCCTAAACCAGACCCTAACTCTACCCCTACGGTAAACCTATACTTAAACTTAAATACTTAAAAAGTAACACTAGCACTAGACAAAACCTAATGCTAAATAGAGTCATAAATGTAGCCCTAGCCCTAAACAAAAACCTTGAACTAGCCCTAACCATAACCTTTAAACTAACAGAAACACTAACCCTCTCCCTAGACCCAACACTATTCCTAATTCTGGCCCTAACACTAACCCAAACACTGATGTTTACCCTAACAAATCCCTAATTCTAAACCTTATCCTAATCCAAAACCTAACCCTACCACTAGACTTATCCATAATCCTAACCCTAAAACTAGCCATAACCATAACCAGAGCTCTTACATTACCCATAGCCCTAATGCTAGCCATAAACATCACACAAACCTAGCCCTTATCCTAGCTCTAAACCTAGCCCAAATTGTAACCCCAATCATAACCCTAGACCTAACCCTAACCCTAATCCTCGACCTAGTCCTAAACCTAGCTCAAACTCTAACCCTTTCCCTAATCATAACACTAACCCTAACTCTAACCCTAGCCCTGACTATATCCCTAACCCTCGCCCCAGACCTAACCCTAGCTCAAACACTAATACTTACCCTAAATCTAACCCTGACACTAACCCTAGGCCTAAACCTATCCCTAGCCATTAACTTACCTTAACTCTAGCCCTAACCTTAGCATTAACCCTAGCCATTACCCTAAAGATAAGCCTATACGAAATGCTAACCCTAGGCCTAATCCTAAGCCTATAGCTAACAAAACCCTGTCATTACTTTGGCATTAGCCCTAAAACTAACCCTTTCCATTACTCTAATCCTAAACTGAACCCTAATGTTAATACCCTAAACCTTAACCTAAACCAAACCATACCCGGACCCTGACCCTAATAAAACACCCAGCTCTAAACCTGACCCTTACCCTAAACCTAACCCTTACAATAGACCTAGCCATAACCTAACCATAAAACTACCCCTTACTTTGAACTTAGACCTGACATTAGCCCTAGCCCTAACACATAACCCTCATCATGGCACTAAACCTAGCCTTTAATCCTAACCCGAACCCTAACCCTAGCCCTAAATCAAATTCTAACCAGAACCCTAGCTCTAAACCTAGCTATAACCCCACACCTTCCCCTGAATCTAACCCTAAACCTAACACTAACACTAACCATAACCCTACCCCTAATCCTGTGCCTAACCCTAACTTTAACCCTAGCACTAATCCTAGACCTAATTTAGACATAACCCTAAGCCTACCCCTAACCCTAGCCCAAAGAATAACTCTAATCGCACCCCAGTCCTATTTCTACTTCTATCCCTATCCGTTACCATAAACCTAACCTTAATCCTAATGCAGGCACTAGACCTAAACCTAGATCTAATGATAACAATAAATTTAAGCCTAAATCTCCTTCTACCACTAGCCCTAACACTATCTCTAATCCTAAAACTAGCCATAATCCTAGCCCTAGCTCTAAAACAAAACTGTGCCAGAGCCTTAACCCTAACCTTAGCCTAACGGTAATGCTAGACCTGACATTAGCCCTATCCCTAATTTTTACCTTAAACCTAACACAAAACCTAACCCTACACCTAGCCTTAATCCTAGCCCTAATTAGAGTCCTATACCTAACCCTAATCAGTAACACTGATCCTTATTCTGACCCTAACAATAACCCTACCTCTAATCATCTCCGTAAGCCTAAACCTAATCTAAACACAAGACCTTGACCTAGACCTAATGCTAACTCTAAAACTAACCTTAATCTTAACTCTAGTTCTTACAATAGCCGTAGTCCTACCTTAGCCCTAACTTAACCCAAAACCTACCTCTATTCTTACCCATAACCCTAATTTAACCCTGTCCCTAACCCTAACTCTAGCCCTAACACTTAACCTGAACCTAACCCAAAAACTAAACCTTGACCTAACCCGAACCATGGCCCTAATCCTAACTATAACCCTAGCCCTAACCCTAGCTCTATCTTATTCATTACCCTAACCATAACCCTAACAGAATTATAACCCTAGGCCTAATACGAACCATAGCCATAAACCTAGCCCTAATTGTAGCTCTGTTCCTATCCATTACCCTAACCATAACCATAACTGAATTATATCCCTAGGCCTAACCTTAACACCATCACTAACCCTAAGGCTGTACCTTACCTTGAACCTAAACTGAACCAGAAACATAATCATATCCATTACCCTAACCCTAACACTAAACCTAATGCTGATTTGAGCCCTAACCCTAAACCTTAACCTAACACATACCCTATCCCTGATTCCAACCCTAATATTACCCTAGCTGTGTAGCTGAGCCTAACACTCAACCTAACACTTACAATAGATCTGGCTATAAACCTAACCCTAAAACCATCCCTAAACATAACCCTAGACCTGACATTAGCCCTAGCACTAATCCTAGCCCTAACCCTACCACAAACCTAGCCCTAATCCTAGCACTAAGCCTAGCCTTAATCCTAACCATAAACTTAACCCTAGGCCTAATACTAACAATACCCCTAAACTAACCATAACCCTACACCTAACTGGAGCTCTAATCATATCCATTACCCTAACCATAACCATAGCACTAAGCTTAGCCTTAATCCTAACAATAAACTTAACCCTAGGCCTAATACTAACAATACCCTTAACCTAACCATAACCCTACACCTAACTGTAGCTCTAATCCTATCCATTACCCTAACCATAACCTAATTTTATACTTTGACCTAGCCAAAAACGTAGCTGTAACATCATACCTTACCCTAACCCTAGCACTAAAGCTAGGCCTAAACCTAACACTAACCCTAGCCCTAATTCTAGCCCTAATTTAGCTCTAACCCTAAACGTAACCCTATCCGTAGACTTAAGACTAACTCTAACTCTCTCCTTAGCCCTATCCCTAGTTGTAAACCTATCCCTTACTATAACCCAAACTCTAGCCCTATCCCTACCCCCAACCTCAGCCCTAAATTTTGCCCTAGCTCTAAATGTGAATATAACCCTAATATTAAGCCTAAAGCTCACCCTAACACTAGCCCTGACCCTAATGCTAATTGGAAAACTAGCCCTAAACCTAACCTAGCAGAAAACCAAAACTGAGCCATAAACCTGAACCTAACCCTTAACCTAAAGCAAACACTTACCCTACACCTAGCCCTAAACCTTGCAATAATTGATTGCTAAACCTAACCCTAGAAGGAACCCTGACCCTGATGTAGATCCTAACACTAACCCTAGCTCTGTACATTGCCCTAACCCTAACCCTAGAACTAGCCCTAATCAGAAACCAAGTTTTTTCATTAGCCATAACCCTAAAGCTAACACAAATCCTAGTGCTAATCCAAGCTCTAAACCTAGGTTTAACCCTAAGACTAACCCTAACCCTAACCCTAGCCCTAAAGCTATCCTTAACCCTAATCCTACCTCTAAACCCATCCAATTCCCTAAGCCAAAACCTCACCCTAATGTTACCTAGTCCTAACCCTAATCCTAGGCCTACCTCAATCCCCAACTCTATTACTAGTCCTAACCCTAGACTTCATTCTAGTTGTAACACTAACCCTAACCCTGACCCTTATTCTGACTCTAACACTAACCCTAGAACAAAAGATCACACTAACCCTAAACTGGACCCTACCCCTACCCCTACCCTTCCCAATAAACCTGAACCTAAACCTAACAGTAACACTAGCACTAGACCAAACCTAATCCTAAATCTAGTCATAAATCTATCCCTAGCCCTAAACAAAAACTTTGCACTAGCCCTAAAAGTAACCCTTAACCTAACCCAAAGACTAATCCTATCCCTAGACCTAACACTAGTCCTAATTTTGGCCAAACTCTAACCCTAACCCTAATCCTAACTGATAGCCCTAATGCTAGCCATAAATATCACACAAAACTAGCCTTATCCTAGCCCTTAACCTAGCCCTAATTGTTACCCTAACCATAACCCTAGACCTGACTCTAACCCTAAACATCGACCTAGCCCTAACCCTAGCTCATATCCTAACACTTACCCTAAACGTAACACTGACACTAACCCTAGGCCTAAACCTAAACCTAGCCCTAATCCTAACCTTAATCCTTGCACTAACCTTACCACTATCCTTATCCATTAACCTAAAGATAAGCCTAACTCAAATGCTAACCATAGGACTAACGCTAAACCTATCACTAACACTAACTGTATCCATTACTCTAAACTTTACTTGAACCATAAACCTAATCCTATCCATTACCCTACTTCTAACCCTAACCCTAACACTAATTCAAACCTTAACTCTAAACCTTAAACTAAACCAAACCTATCCGACCCTGACCCTAATAATTTGCCTAGATCTAAACCTGACCCTTACCCTAAACGTAATCCTTACACTAGACCTAGCCATAACCTAACCCTAAAAATATTTCTAACCAAAACCATAGACCTAACATTAACCCTATCTTTAATCCTAGCCCTAGCCCTAACACAAACTCTCAAACCTAGCCCTAAAGCTAGCCTTAATCATAACCTGAACTTTAACCTACACCTAACCCTAATTCTACTCTCACCCTATCCCTAAACCTAGCTATAACCCCATCCCTTTTCCTAAACCTAACCCTATCTCTAACACTAACACTAACCCTAACCCTAGCCCTAACCCTAACAAAAACCCTAGTGCTAATCCTACCCCTAATTTAGCCCTAACCTTAAACCCACCCCTAACCCTGGCCCTAAGACTAACTCTAACTCTCACCCTAGCCCTATTTCTAGTTCTAACCCTATGTGTTATAATAACCGTAACACTAGCCCTAACTTTAGCCCTAACCATAGCCCTAGCCTTAAACCTAGATCTAACCATAACAATTAATATAAGATTTAACCTCACCTTACTGCTAGCCCTAACACTATCACTAATCCCAAAACTAGCCCTAACCCTAACCTTAGCTCTAAAACAAAACTGAGCCATAGCCCCAACCCTAAGCCTAACCTAAATGTAACCCTAGACCTTATATTAGCCATATCCCTAATTCTTACTCTAATACTAACACAAATCCTAACCCTACACCTAGCCTTAACCCTCGCCCTAATTCGAGTCCTATCACTAACCCTGATCAGTAACACTGATCCTGACTCTGACCCTAACACTAACCCTATCTCTAATAATCCCCCTAAATCTAAACCTAATACAAACACTAGACCTAGTCCTAATGCTAACCCTAATACTAGCCCTAATCGTAACCCTAGTTCTTACATTAGCCGTAGTCCTACACTAGCCCATACCTAACCCAAAACCTAGCCTAATCCAAGCCCTAACTCTAGTTTTAATCGTAGCCCTAACCATATCTCTAGCCCTAACACTTAACCTAAACCAAACCCTAAACCTAAAACTTGTCCTAACCTGAAACCTAAAGCGAACCATATCCCTATTCCTAACCATAACACTAGCCCTCAACATAGACATAATTTTATCCATTACCCTAACCATAACCCTAAGCAAATTCTAACCCTAGGCCTAACCCTAACCATAGCCCTAATCTAACCATAACCCTAGTCCTAACTGTAGCTCTAATCCTATCCATTACCTGAACCATATCTTTAACCAAATTCTATCCCTAGACCTAACTCTAACCCTATGCCTTACCCTAACCCTGTCCATTATACTAAACTTAACCTGAACCTGAAACCTAACCATATCCTTTACCCTAACCCTAATGCTAAATTTAGCCCTAAACCTAAACCTTAACCTAACCCATACCCTAACCCTGACTATTACCCTAAAAATAACCCTAGCTGTAAACCTGACCCTAACACTCAATGTAACCCTTATGATAAACCTGGACATAAACCTAAACCTAAAACTATCCCTAACCATAACCCTAGAACTGATATTAGCCCTAGACCTAATCCTAGCCCTAAACCTAACACAAACCCTACCCCTAATTCTATCCCTAAGCCTAGCCTTAATCCTATTCCTTACCTTAACCAGAGCCCTAACCCTAATTTTATCCCATGGCCTAACCCAAAATGTAGTTGTAACACCATACCTTACCCTAACCCTAACGCTAACCCTAACCCTAGCCCTAACTTTAGGGCAAAACCTAACACTAACACTAGGGCTAATCCTAGCCCTAATTTAAACCTAATCCTAAACCTAATTCTATCCCTAGCCCTAAGACTAACTCTAACTCTCGCCCTAGCCCTATTCAAAGTTCAAAACCTATCCCTTACCATAACGCAAAACCTAGCCCTATCCCTAGCCCCAACCTGGTTGTAAACTCTAACCTTAAGCCCAAACCTCACCCTAACACTAGCCCTAAACCGAATGCTAATTGGAAAACTAGCCCTAACCCACCCTAGTCCTAAAACAAAACCAAGCCATAATGCTAACCCTAATATTTAACCTAAACCAAACACTAACCTTACACCTATCCCTAAACTTAGCCCTATTTTGAGTTCTAACTCTGACCATAGAAATAACCCTGACCCTGAGTCGGACCCTAACAGTACACCTAGCTCTATACATTGCCATAACCCTAACCATGGAACTAGCCCTAATCAGAAAACTAGTTCGTTCATTAGACGTAACCCTAATGCTAACACAAATTCTAGCTCTAATCCGAGCCCTGACTCTAACCCTAACCCTAACCATACCTCTAATTCATTCCTTAATCCAACCCAAACCCTCTCCCTAATGCTACTCTAGTCCTAACCTTAATCCTTAGCCTACCCCAATCTTTAACTCTATTACTAGTCCTAAACCTTGCCGTCATTCTAGCGTAACCCTAATCCTAACCTTGACCCTTATACTGACCCAAACACTAACCCTAGATCTAAACCTGACCCTAACCCTAAAGCAAACACTGACACTACCCCTACCGGTAAACCTGTACTTAAACCTAACATTAACACTAGGACTACACCTAACCTAATCCTAAATAGAGTCATAAATCTAGCCTTAGCCCTAAACAAAAACCTAGCATTAACCCTACCAATAACCCTTAACCTAACGTAAAGACTAAACTTATCACTAGACCAAACACTAGTCCTAATTGTGGCCCTAACCATAAAACTAACCCTAACCCAATGATGACCCTTAATCTAATAGAAAACCTAGCTCTAAACCTTATCCTAAACCAAAACCTAACCCTAACACTCGACTTATCCATAACCCTGACTCTAACACTAGCCATAACCATATCCCTAGCTCTTACATTACCCATAGCCCTAACGTTACCCTAAACATCACACAAAACCTAGCCCTTATGCTAGTCCTAAACCTAGCCCTGATCATAACTCTAACCATAACCTTAGACTTAACCCTAATGCTAATGCTCACCCTAGCCCTAACCCTGACTCAAACTAAAATCCTTAGTCTAAACATAACCCTAAACCTAATCCTAACCCTAGTCCTGACTCAAACCCTAACCCTTGCTCTAGGCCTAACCCTAGCTCAAATGCCTACACTTACCCTAAACCTAATGCTAACATTAACCCTAGGCCTAACCCTAACCCTAAACCTAAACCTAACCTTAAGCCTAGCCCTAACCACAGCCTGAACCCTATCCATTACCCTTAGATAAGTGTAACCCAAATGCTATCCCTAGGCCTAAAGATAACCCTATAGCAAACACTAACCCTATCCATTACTCTAAACCTATCAGGAACCATAAACCCAATTCTATACATTAACCTAACCCTAAACCTAAATCACTGCTAATTCAATCATTAACCCTAAATCTTAACCTAAACCAAACTCTACCCAGACCCTGACACTAATAGTACACCAGCACTAAAACTGACCTCTACCCTAAACCTAAACCTTATACTAGACATAGCCATAACCTAACACTAAAACTAATACTAACCATGAACCTAGACCTGACATTAGCCCTAGACCTAATCCTAGCCCTAGCCCTAACACAAACCCTCAGCTTAACCCTAAACCTAGCCTTAATCCTAACCCAAACCCTAACCTTAGTCCAAACCCTAATTCTAACCCTTGCTATAGCCATAAAGCTAGCTATAACCCTATCCCTTTCCCTAAACCTAATCCTAACCCTAACACTAACAGTAACCGTAATCCTAGGTCTAAACCTTACACTAAACCTAGCGAAAATCCTAGCTCTAATTTAGCCCTAACCCTAAACCTACCCCTAACCCTAGCCCAAAGACTAATTCGAACTCTCGCCCTAGCCCTATTTCTAGTTGTCCATTACCATAACCCTAACACTAGCCCTAACCTTAGCCTTAACCCTAACACTAGCCTAGATCTAACAATAACAATAAATCTAAGCCTAAACTTCACCCTACCACTAGCCCTAACACTACAACTAATCATAAAAGTAGCCCTAAACCTAGGCCTAGATCTAAAACAAAACTGAGCCATAGCCCTATCCATAACCCTAGCCTAACCTTAACCCTAGAACCCTATCCCTTGATCTAGCCTAGTTCTAAGCCCAGCCTTAATCCTAAACCTAATTTTAACCCTAGCCCTAACCCTAATTTTATCCCTTGTCCTAGCACTAAACATAGATGTAACATCATACCTTACCCTAACCCTAATGCTAACCCTAACCCTAGCCCTGAACTTAGGCCGAAATCTAACACTAACCCTAGCACTATTCCTAGCCCCAATTTAGCCCTAACATTAAACCTAACCCTATCCCTATCCCTAAGACTAACTCTAACTCTCACTCTAACCCTATCCCTAGTTCTAAACATATCCCTTACCATAACCCAAAAGCTAGCCCTAACTTTAGCCGCAAATTTAGCCCAAACCTTCGCCCAAGGCTTAAATCTGGATCTAAAACTAAAATTAAGTATAAACCTCACCCTAACACTAGAACTAGCCCTAATGCTAATTGGAAAGCTAGCCCTAAATCTACCCTAACCCTAAAACAAAACTGAGCCATAACCCTAACCCTTAACCTAAACCAAACCCTAAAGCTACACCTAGTCCTAAACCTAGCCATAATTTGAGTCCTAATCCTAACCCTAGAAATAATCCTGACACTAACTTGGCCCCTAACACTAACCCTAGCTATAAACATTGCCATAACACTAACACTAGTACTAACCATAAACAGAAATCTAGTTCTTTCATTAGTCGTATCCCTAATGATAACATAAATCCTAGCCTGAATTGGAGACCTAACCCTATTTTTTAACTCTAACCCTAACCCTAACCCTAACCCTAGACCTAAACCTAAACCTAACCCTACCTTAAACCCTATCCCTTTCCCTAATCAAACCCTAATCCTCATGCTACCATAGTCCTAAAGTTAATCCTTCGCCTACTCCAAACCCTATCTCTTTTACTAGTCCTATCCTAGCCTTCATTCTAGCTCTAAATCTAACCCTAACCCTGACCTTTATACTGACCCTAACACTACATCTAAGTCTAAACCTGACCCTAACACTAAACCAAAACCTAACACTTCCCATACCGGTAAACCTATACTTAAACCTAATAGTAACACTAGCACTAGACAAAACCTAATCCTAAATATAGTCATAAATCTATCTCTAGCCCTAAAAAAAAACCTAGCACTAGTCCTAACAATAACCATTAACCTAACTTAAAGACTAACCCTATCCCTAGACCCAACGCTAGTCGTAATTCTGGCACTCACGCTAAAACTAACCCTATCCTGAAAAATGACACTTAACCCTGAACATACTCTAGCTCTAAACCTTAACCTAACCCAAAACCTAACCCTAACACTAGACATTTCCGTAACACTGACCCTAAAACTAGCCATAAACATATTCCTAGCTGTTATATTCCCCATAACCCTAATGTTAGCCCTAAACCTCACACAAAACCTAGCCCTTATCCTAGCCCTAAACCTAGCCCTAATCATAACCATAACCATAATCCTAGACCTAAGCCTAATCCTACACTCACCTAAGCCCTAAACCTAGTTCAAACTCTAACCCTTACCTTAAATATAAACCTAACCCTAACCCTAGCCCTGACTCTAACCCTAATTCTCGCCCAAGACCTAACCCTAGCTCAAATTTTAATACTTACCTAAAACTAGGCATGACACTAACCCTAGGCCTAACCCTAATCCTAGCCCTAATCATAACCTTATCCCTAGCCCTAACATTAGCTCTAACACTATCCATTACCCTAAAGATAAGCCTAACTCATATGCTAAACCTAGGAGTAACACTAACCCTATCGCTCACACTAACCCTATCCATTATTCTAAATTTAACGTGAACCCTAAACCTAATCCTATCCATTACCCTATCCGTAACCCTAAACCTAAAGCTAATTCAATCCTTAACTCTAAAACTTAACCTAAACCAAACCCTACCCAGACCCTGACCCTAAAAATACACCTAGCTTTAAACCTGGCCCTTATCTAAACCTAACCCTTATACTAGACCTACCTGTAACCTAACCCTAAAACTAACACTAATAATAAATCTCGACCTGACATTAGCTGTATCACTAATCATAGCCCTAGCCCTAACACAAATCCTCATCCTAACACTAAACATAGCCTTAATCCTAAACCTAGCTCTAACCCTAATTCTAACCCTTGCCCTAGCCCTAAACTTAGCTATAACCATATCCCTAACCCTAACCCTAGGCCTAACCCTAACACTAACACTAGCCCTAAGTCTAGCCTTAATTTAGCCCTAACCCTAAACCTCATCCTAACCCTAGCCCTAAGACTAACTCTAGCTCTCACCCTAGCCCTATTTCTAGTTCTAACTCTATCCATTAATAACCCTAACACTAGCCCTAAACTTAGCCCTAAACATAGCCATAGCCCTAAACATAGATCTAACCATAACAATAAATCTAAGCCTAAACCTCACCATACCACTAGCGCTAACACTATCACTAATCCTAAAAGTAGCCCTAGCTGGAAAACAAAACTGTGACAATGCCCTAATGCTAACCCTAACTAAACCATAATTCTAGACTTGACATTAGACCTATCCCTAATTCTTACCCTAACCCTTAGAAAAACCCTAACCCTACACCTAGCCTTAACCCTAGCCCTAATTCGAGTTTATCCCTAACTCTGATGAGTAACACTTATCCAGATTCTGATGGTAACACTAACCTTATCTCTAATCATCACTCTAAAACTAAACCTAATCCACACACTAGATTTAGATATAATGCTAAACTTAACACTAGTCCTAATCATAACCCTAGTTCAAACATTAGCCCTAGTTCTACATAGCCCTAACCTAATTCAAAACCTAGACCTAATCAGAGCACTAACCCTAGCTTTAACCCTAGCCCTAACCCTAAACCTAGCCCTAATACTTAACCTAAACCTAACCATAAACCTAAACCTTGTCCTAACCTGAAATCTAACCCAAAACATAGCCCTAATCCTAACCATAATCCTTGCTTTATCCGTAGCTCTAATCTTATCCATTACCCTAACCATAACCCTAACCAAATTCAAACCCTAGACTTAACCCTAACCATAGCACTAACCTAACCATAACCCTAGTCCTAGCTGTAGTTCTAATCCAATCTATTACCCTAACCATAACCCTAACCGAATTCTATCCCTAGGCCTAAACCTAACCCTATCACTAACCCTAAACCTGTCCATTACTCTAAATCTAACCTTAACACTAAACTTAACCATATTCATTGCCTTAACCCTAACACTAACCCTAATGCTAATTTGAGCCCTAAGCCTAATCCTTAACCTAACACATACCCTAACTCTGACTCTGACCCTAATAATAACTCTAGCTGTAAACCTGACCCTAATCTTCAAACTAACACTTACAATAGACTTGGCCATAATCCTTAGCCTACAACTATTCCTAACCATAACCCTAGACATGACCTTAGCCCTATCCCCAATCCTAGCCCCAACCCTAACACAAATCCTCTCCCTAATCCTATCCCTAAGCCTAGTCTTAATCCTAACCCTAACATTAACCCTAGCCCTAACACTAATTTTATGTTTTGCCCTAGCCCTGAATGTAAATGTAATATCATAATTTACCCTAACCCTAACAACACTAACCCTAGCCCTAAACCTAGGCATAAACCTACAACTAACCATAGCTCTAATCTAGCCCTAACTTAGCCCTAACCCTAAACCTAACACTATCCCTAGCCCTAAGACTATAACTCTTGCCCTAGCCCTATTCCTAGTTCTAAACCTATCCATTACCATAACCCAAACGCTATCCCTATCCCTAGCCCCAACCTAGCCCTAACCTTCACTCTAGCCCTAAACCTGGATCTAATCCTAACCTTAAGCCTAAAGCTCACACTAACACTAGCTCTAATGCTAATTGGAAAACTAGCCCTAACACTAACCTTGCCCTAAATCAAAATTGAGCCATAATCCTAACCCTAACCCTTAACCTAAACCAAATGCTAACCCTACACCTAGCCATAAATGTAGCCCTAATTTGAGTCTTAACCCTAACCCTAGAAGTAACCCTGATGCTTACTCAGACCCTAACAGTAAACCTAGCTCTAAACATTGCCTTAATTCTAACCCTAGAACTAGCCCTAATCGGAATCCTAGTTCTTTCATTAACTGTAGCCCTAATCCTAACACAAATTCTTGCCCTATTATGAGGCCTAAACCTAGGTATAACCTTAAAGCTAACCCTAACCCTAAACCTAACCCAACCCTAACTCTACATCTAACACTATCCCTTATCCTAAGCCAAACCCTCACCGCAATTCTACCCTAGTCCTAACCATAATCCTTAGCCTATGTCAAACCCTATCTATATTACTAGTCTAAACCTAACCCTCATTCTACCTCTAATCCTAACTCTAACCCTGACCTTTATTCTGACCCTAACAATAACCCTAGGTCTAAACCTGACACTAACCCTAAAGCACACCCTAACCCTACCTCTACTGGCAGACCTATACCTAAACCTAACAGTAACACTAGCACTAGACCAAACCTAATCCTAAATAGAGTCATAAATCTAGCCTTAGCCCTAAGCAAAAACCTAGCACTAGCCCTAACGATAACTGGTAAACTAACGTAAAGACTAACTCTATCCCTAGACCCAACACTAGTCCTAAATCTGGCTCTCACCCTAAATCTAACCCTAACCCAAACAATGACCGTTACCCTAAAACAAACCCTAGCTCTAAAACTTATCCTAACCCCAAACCTAACTAGAACAATAGACTTATCCACAACCCTAACCCTAAAACTAGTCATAACCATATCCCTAGCTCTTACATTATCCATAGCCCTAATGATAGTCATAAACCTCACACAAACATAGCCTTATCCTAGCCCGTATTGTAACCCTAACCATAAGCCTAGACCTAACCCTAACCCTAAACCTCGCCCTAACCCTAATTCTAGCTCAAACTCTAATGTTAATCTAAACATAACCCTAAACCTAACCCTAACATTAGTCCTGAATCTAAACCTAACCCTCTCGCTAGCCCTAATCCTAGCTCAAATGCTAACACTTACCCCAAACCTAAACCTGTCATGGACACTAGGCCGAACTCTAACCCTAGTCCTAATACTAAAGTTAACACTACCCCTAACCTTAGCTCTAACCCTATCCATTACCCTAAAGATAATCCTAACCCAAATGCTAACCCTTGGCCTAATGCTAACACTATTGCTAACACTAACCCTATTCATTACTATAAACCTAACCTGAACCCTTAAACTAACCCTATGAATTACCCTAACCTGAACTCTAACACTATCCCTAAAACTAATACAAGCCTTAACACTAAATCTTAACCTAAACCAAACCTTACTCAAACCCTGACCCTAATAATACACCTAGATTTAAACGAGACCCTTAACCTAAACCTAACCCTTACACTAGAACTAGATATAACCTAACCCTAAAACTAACCATAACCACAAACCCATACCTGACATTAGCCCCAGCCCTAATCCTAGCCCAAACCCTAACACAAACACAAGTCCTTATCTTAGACCTATACCTAGTCTTAATCCTAACCCAAACCCTAACTCTAGCCCTATCTGTAATTTTAACACTCGCCCTAGACCTGAACTTAGGTATAACCCCATCCTTTCCCCTAACCCTACCACTAACCCTAACCCTAATAGCTCTAACCATAGGCCTAACCCTAACACTACTCCTAGCAATAATTCTAGCCCTAATTTAGCCCTAACCCTAACTCTACCCCTAACCTTGTCCTAAGACTAACTCTAACTCTCCCCCTAGCCCTATTTCTAGTTCTAATCCTATCCATTACAATAAACCTAACACAAGTCCTAACCTTAGCCCTAACCCTAGCCCTAGACCCTACCCTAGATCTAACCATAACTCTACATTTGACCCTAACCCTAAGCCTAATCCTCAACCTACCACTAGACCCAACACTATCGCTAATCCTAAAACTAGCCGTAACCCTAGCCTTATCTCTTAAACAAAACCAAGTCATTGTCCTAACACTAAATGTTAACCTAAACCAAACCCTAACCCTAAACCTAGTCGTAACCTTTTACCTCTAATTCATGTCTAGTCCTAAAATTAACCCTGACTCTGACTTATATTCTAACACTAAACATAATTCTAAATATCACACTAACCCTAAAGATTGTGCTAACACTAGATCTAGACCAAATACTAACTCTAATAATAACCTTAATTCTGATATTAGCCATAGCCCTAACCCTAGCCCTAAACCTAACAGAAAAACTAGCCCAATCTGAGTCCTAAGCCTAGATGTAAACCTAAACCTAACCCTAGCACTAACCCTAACCCTAACGCTAGCCCTAACCCTAGCTCTAACTCTATCACTTACCCTAAGCCAAACCCTATCAATAATGCTAAACTTAGTCCTAATCCTAATCCATAGCCTAATCCAAACCCTAACCCTATTACTAGTCGTAACCCTAGCCCTCATTCTAGCTCTAACCCTAACTTAAATCCTTATCCTAACACAAACCCTCAGCCTAAATCTGACCCTAACCCTAAACCAAACCCTAAAACTAGCCCTACCAGTAAACATATACCTAAACCTAACCCTAACACAAGCCCTAGATATAAGCCTAATCCTAAATATAACCATAACTCTAGACTTAGACTTAAAAAAACCCTGAGCCCTAGCCCTAACATAATTCTTAACCTAAAGCAAACACTAACTCTATCCCTAGACCTAACCCTAGTCCTAATTCTGGCTTTCACCCTATACCTAACTCTAACCTGAACACTGACCCTAACACTAACACTTAACCTAGCTCTTAACCTGAACATAACCCAAAACCTAAACCTAACACTAGACATAGTCATAAACCTAACCCTAAAACTAGCTCTAATCACAACCCTAGATCTTACATTACAAATAGCTTTAACCCTGGGCCTAAACCTAACACAAAACCTAGATCTAATCCGTGGCCTAAACCTACCCTAAGTATAACCATAATCCTAAATGTAGCCCTAACCCTAACCCTCGCCTTAGACATAACAATAGCTCAAAGCCTAACCCTTAGCCTAAACCTAATCCTAGCCTATTCATAAACATAAACCTAACCCTAGCCCTAATCCTAACCTTAACCCTAGTACTAACCCTAGCTCTAACACTAACATTACCCTAACCCTAACCCTAACCCTAATAATAACCCTAGCCCTAAACCTAACCCTATTTCTAACCCTAATCATAAACCTAACCCTCGACCTAACCCTTAACCTAACACTTGCCATAAACTTAACCCTAAACCTCCCATGAATCAAAACTAAACCTATCCATAAACCTAAATTTAACCATAACCTAAACTAACTCTAAACCTAATCTTACATGTAATCCAATACATTACTCTAAAACTAATGCTAACCCTAATGTAAACCCTAGCCCTAACCACAGCCCAAACCATTACTGTAACCATAACCCTACCATAAACCTAACACTCCCCCTAGCCTTAACTGTAGCTTAAAACCTAAACCTTACCCTAAACCTAACCCTAGCAATAGCCCTAATCATAACACTAACTCTAGCCCTAACCCTAATATTAAACCTAGCCCTAATCCTAGCCCTAACATATCCCTATTTCTAACCCTAACCTGAACCCTAGAATTAAGACTAACTCTAATTCTCACAAAAGACCTATCCCTACTTCTAACTCTATCCCTTACTGTAACCCTAACCCTAGTCATAACCCTTGCACTATCCTTAGCCCTAGAACTAACTCTAGATTGAAACCTATCTCCAAAACTAACCCTGATCTTATGCCTCACCATAACCCTGAAAATAGCTCTAAGCCTAATGCTAATCCTAAAATTAGCCCTAACCCTAGTCCTAAAACAAAACTGAGCCATAACCCTAACACTAACCCTTACCCTTGACCAAACCCTAACCCTATGCCAGCCCTAAACCTAGCCCTAATTTGAAACCTAACCCTAACCCTAAACCTAACCATGACCCTGAATCATATCCAAACACTAAACCTAGCTCTAAACATAACCTTAACTTTAAACCGAACCTTAACACTAGACCTAGCCCTAAACCTAACCCTAAAACTAACACTATATGAACCCTATTTTTTACAATAGCCATAACCATAACACTAGCCCTAACCCTAATACAAAACTAGACCTAATACAAGCCCTAATACTAGCTTTAACCCTAAACCTAACTCCAAACCTAGTCCTAACCCTCGCTCTAACCCTACCCCTTACCCTAAGCCAACCATCACCCTAATGCTAACCATATACTTAGCACTAATCCTTAGCCTAACCAAAACCTAACACTATAACTAGTCCTTACCCTAGCCTTCATTCTAGATCTAACCATAACCCAAACCCTAACCCTATCCCTGACCATTATTCTGACCCTATCACTAACCTGAGGTCTAAATCTAAACCTAACTCTAAACTGAAAACTAATACTAGCCCTGCTGGTAAACTTATACATAAACCTAATCCTAACACTAGACCTAGACCTAAACCTAATCCTAAATCTAGCCATAACTATAGCTCTAGACTTAAAGACAAACTAGATGTAGACTTAACAATAACCCTTAATCTAACCTAAACTCTAACCCTACCTCTGGACCTAACCCTAGCCCTAACCCTAACCCTAACTATTATCCTACCCGAACATTGTCCCTGACACTAACACTAACCCTAGCTCTAAACTTCACCCTAACCCTAAAACTAACCCTACAACTACACCTAGCCCTAACATTAACCATAAAACTAGTCTTAATCATTACACTAGTTCTTACATTAGCCATAGCCCTAACCTATCACAAAAGCTTTCCCTAACCCAAGCCCTACCTTAGCTATAACCCTAAAGCTAACCCTAACAATAACCCTAGCCCTAACTATAACCCTAAGCCTAACCCTAGACCTAATCCTAACCACAACCCTCACCCTAGCTCTAACTCTATTCATTACCCTATGATAACGATAAAAATTATGCTAAACCTAGGTGGGACCCTAATCCTAGCACTAAACTTAACCCTATCCATTAACCTACACACAACCTGAACCCTAAACCTAAATGTGTCATTACCCGATCCCTAAACATAAGACTAATTTGAGCCCTAAACCGAAACCTTAACCTAACACTAACCCTAACCTTGAACCTGACTCTAATAATACCCATAGCTGTAAACCTGACCCTAGCAAGAAACCTAAACTTTACAATAGACCTAGCCATAAAACTAACCCTAAAACTATCCCTAACCGTACCCTAGACCTGGCATTAGCCCTTGCTCTAATCCTAGCCCTAAACCTAATACAAAACTTAGCCAACATCCTAGCCATGAAAATCACCTTAATCATAACCCTAACTCTAACGTTAACCCTAACCTTAACCCTAAATCTCACCCTAGTCCTAAAATCAGCTATATTCCCTTCCCTTACCCTAAACCTAACCCTAGGCCTAAACCTAACACTAACCCTAGCCCTGACCTTAGGCCTAAACCTAACACTAACGCTAGCTGTAATCCAAGTCCTAATTTAGCCCTATCCCTAACCCTAACCCTAGCACTAAGACTAACTCTAACACTCACACTAGCTCTATAACTAGTTCTAAATCTATCCCTTATCATCACCATACACCAAGCCCTAAAGATAGCCCTACCCTAGCCTTATAATTAGCCCTATCTCAAAACCTAGATCTCAAGCTAACTCTAAATTTAACCCTAACCCTAAGACTAAATCTAGCCATAACTCTACTCCTATCACTAACCCTGAATCTAAGCCTAAATCTCACACTTACACTAGCCCTAACCCTAAGACTAATCTTAAAACTAGCCCTAACCCTACCCCTAGCTCTAAAACAAAACCGAGTCGTAGCCCTAACCTTAACCCTTAACTTAAACCAAACCCTAACTGTACACCTATCCCTATCCCTATCCCTAATTATAGTCTAACCCTATCCTGAAAACTAACCCTGACTCTGACTCTGACCCTAACACTTACCCTGGCTCTAAACAACATCATCACCGTAAACCTAACCTTAACACTAGACCTAGACCTAACTCTAACCCTATAACTAGCTGTAGTCATAAACCTACTTCATACATTAGCAGTAGCCTTAACCCTAGCCCTAACCTAACCAAAACATAGCCTTATTCCGAGCCCTAATCCTAGCTTTAACCCTAAACTTAAACCTAACCCTAACCCAAACACTAGCCCTAATCCTATACATAAACCTAGCCCTAACCTTAGGGCTAACCCTATCCATTATCCTAATGATAATGCTAACCCTTATGATAACCCTAGGCCTAATCCTAACCCTATAAATTACACAAAACCAAACCTAACCCCTAAATCTAATCCTGTCATTACCCTTACCCTAAATCTAACACCAATTTGAGCCCTGCACCTAAACACTAACTTAACCCAAATCCTAATCCTGACCGTGATTCCACCCAAGATCTAAACCAGACCCTAACCAAAAACCTAACCATTACACTGTAACAAGCCATAAACCTAACAGTAAATCTATCCCTAACTGCAACCCTAGACCTGACATTAGCCAGAGCCCTAATACTATCCCTAACCCTAAAACAAATCCTAGTCCTCATCGTAGAGCTAAACATAGCCATAATCTTAACCCTAACCCTAGTTCTAAACCTAATACTATCCCACGCCCTGCCCTAAACCTAGCTATAACCACATCCCTTACCCTAAACTAAACCCTAACTCTAACCATAACACTAGTAGTAACCCTTGCCTTACCTTAGCCCTAGCACATTAACCCTACATCAAAACTTAACTCTAAATCTAACCCTAACTTGATGCCTAAGCCTAATCCTAACAGTAGCCCTAACCCTAGCCCTAATATAACCCTTGTCATAATTTAGCCCTATCCCTAAACCTAACCCCAACCCTAGCCCTAAGACTAACTCTAACACTCGCACTAGCCCTATAACTTGTTTTAACCCTATCCCTTTCTGTAACACTAACCCAAGCCCTAATCCTAGTGCTAACTCTTTCTCTATCATCCCTAGCAATAACCTTAGGCAAAACGTAACTCTAAATCTAGCCCCAACCGAAGCCTAAGCCCAAACCTAAAGCTAGCCCAAACAATAACACTAATCCTAAAATGAGCCATAATACAGGCCTATCTCTAAATCAAAACAGAGTCATAGCTCCAACCCTAACCATTACCCTAAACAAAACCCTAACCTTACACCTAGACCTAACCCTAGACCTAATTCGAGTTGGAAGCCTAAGCCTAAAACTAACCTTGAACCTGACACTGACCCTAACACTTCTAGCTCTAAACATCACCCTAACTGTAAACCTAACCCTAACACTAAACCTAGCACTGAAACTCTAAAGCTAGCCCTAATTGTAAACCTAGTACTTGCATTAGCTGTAACCCCAACCCTAACCCTAACATAACCCAAAACAAAGCCCTAATCCAAGCCCTAGCTTTAAACCTAACCTAAATTTAACACTAGCCCTAATTGTAACCATAATGCTAGCCTTAAACTGATCTCCAAATCTATCCATTACCATAACCATAATCCTAACCATAATGATAACCCTAGACATAAACCTAACCCTATCCCGTATCCTAACCCTTCCATTACCCTAAACCTAACCTGAATCCTAAACCTAACCCTATCATTACCCTAACCCTAATTCTAGAACTAATTCAAGCCCAAACTTGAAACTTTAACCTAGCACAAACCCTAACCCAGTCCTTGACTGTCAGGGGCTAGAAGGAAATTCTCCTTCAAAGAATAGCCTGACATTTACAAGAAACAGCCCCCTGGGAGACATCCTGCCTGGGAAACATCCTGCAGCCATCTATCTTCCTAAAACATCCTGCAGTTATCTCGCCTTGTGCAGACATCCTGCAGCTGGCAGTTTTACAACCTACATCCAGCAACTGCCGATAAGAGAGCTTCCCCATCCCCAGCATATAAATACCTCTGTGTGAACAATAAAAAATTGCAGCTTGATCAGAACCCCTGTCTTGCTGTCATCCCTGGTGACTCTTCTTTTTTTAAATGTTTTTATTGTTGGTTGTTCAAAACATTACATAGTTCTTGACATATCATATTTCACAATTTGATTCAAGTGGGTTATGAACTCCCATTTTGCCCAGTATACAGATTGCAGAATCACATCCGTTGCACATCCACTGATTTACATATTGCCATACTAGTGTCTGTTGTATTCTGCTGCCTTTCCTATCCTCTACTATCCCCCCTCCCCTCCCCTCCCATCTTCTCTCTCTACCCCATCTACTGTAATTCATTTCTCCCCCCTTTTTTTCCTTTCCCCTCACTTCCTCTTGTATGTAATTTTGTATAACCATGAGGGTCTCCTTCCATTTCCATGCAATTTCCCTTCTCTCTCCCTTCCCCTCCCACCTCTCGTCCCGTTTAATGTTAATATTCTTCTCATGCTCTTCCTCCCTTCTCTGTTCTTAGTTACTCTCCTTATATCAAAGAAGACATTTGGCATTTGTTTTTTAGGGATTGGCTAGCTTCACTTAGCATAATCTGCTCTAATGCCATCCATTTCGCTGCAAATTCTATGATTTTGTCATTTTTTAATGAAGAGTAATACTCCATTGTGTATAAATGCCACATTGTTTTTTTTCATTCGTCTATTGAAGGGCATCTAGGTTGGTTCCACAGTCTTGCTATTGTGAATTGTGCTGCTATGCACATTGATGTAGCAGTGTCCCTGTAGCATGCCTTTGATTTATGCGTGTTGATTTTATATCCTGCCACTTTGCTGAATTCATTTATTAGCTCTAATAGTTTCTTTGTAGACCCTTTTGGGTCTGCTAGGTATAGAATCATGTCACCTGCAAATAGTGATAATTTAAGTTCTTCTTTTCCTATTTTTATGCCTTTAATTTCTTTCATCTGTCTAATTGCTCTGGCCAGTGTTTCGAGAACTATGTTGAACAGAAGTGGAGAGAGAGGGCATCCCTGTCTTGTTCCAGATTTTAGAGGGAATGCCTTCAATTTTTCTCCATTCAGAATGATGCTAGCCTGAGGCTTAGCATAAATTGCTTTTACAATATTGAGGTATGTTCCTGTTATCCCTAGTTTTTCTAGAGTTTTGATCATAAAGGGATCCTGTAATTTGTCGAATGCTTTTTCTTCATCTATCGAGATGATCTTATGGTTCTACCTTTAAGTCTATTGATGTGGTGAATAACATTTATTGATTTCCGTATGTTGAACCAGCCTTGCATCCCAGGGATGAATCCTACTTGATCATGGTGCACAATTTTTTTGATATGTTTTTGTATCCAATTCGCCAGAATTTTATTGAGGATTTTTGCATCTAGGTTTATTAGAGATATTGGTATGTAGTTTTCTTTCTTTGAAGTGTCTTTGTCTGGTTTAGGAATCAGGGTGATGTTGGCCTCGTAGAATGAATTTGGAAGTTCTCCCTCTTTTCTATTTCCTGGAATAGCTTGAAAAGTATTTGTATTAGTTCTTCTTTAAAGGTTTTGTAAAACTCTGATGTATACCCACCCATCCTTTCCTGGGATTTTCTTAGTTGGTAGTCTTTTGATGGCTTCTTCTATTTCCTCAATTGATATTGGTCTGTTTAGGTTGTCTATATCCTCCTGACTCAATCTGGGCTGATCATATGACTTAAGAAATTTATCGATGCCTTCACTATCTTCTATTTTATTGGAGTGTAAGGATTCAAAATAATTTCTAATTATCTTCTGTATTTCTGAAGTGTCTGTTGTGATATTGCCTTTTTCATCCCGTATGCTAGTAATTTGAGTTCTCTCTCTTCTTCTCTTCATTAGCATGGCTAAGGGTCTGTCGATCTTATTTATTTTTT
Source organism: Marmota flaviventris (assembly GCF_047511675.1). Lineage (NCBI taxonomy): Eukaryota > Metazoa > Chordata > Mammalia > Rodentia > Sciuridae > Marmota > Marmota flaviventris. The sequence continues at coordinate 28,732 of NW_027288435.1, forward strand.
CAAATAACTAACTTTTAGTTTTGTCAATTTTTTCAATTGTTTCTTTTGTTTCGATTTCATTAATTTCAGCTCTGATTTTAATTATTTCTTGCCTTCTACTTCTTTTGCTGTTGTTTTGCTCTTCTTTTTCTAGGATTTTGAGATGAAGCGTGAGATCATTTATTTTTTTTTTTTTCTTTTTTTAAGGAATGAACTCCAAGCAATGAATTTTCCTCTTAGAATTGCTTTCGTTGTGGCCCATAGATTCCGATATGTTGTGTCTGTGTTTTCATTTATCTCTAAGAATTTTTTAATTTCCTCCTTGATGTCTTCTATAACCCATTGATCATTCAGTAACCTATTGTTCGTTCTCCAAGTAATGCATTATTTTTCCTTCCTTCTTTCCAGTTTCATTCCATTATAATCAGATAAGATGCATGGTATTATCTGTACTTCTTTATAATGTCTAAGAGTTGCCCTGTGACATAATATATGATCTATTTTTGAGAAGGATCCATGTGCTGCTGAGAAAAAAGTGTAACTGCTTGATGTTGGGTGGTATATTCTATATATGTCAATTAAGTCTAGGTTATTAGTTGTATTATTGAGTTCTATAGTTTCTTTATTCAACTTTTGTTTGGAAGATCTGTCAATTGGTGAGAGAGGTGAGTTGAAGTCTCCCATAATTATTGTATGGTGTTCTATTAGACTCTTGAACTTGAGAAGAGTTTGTTTGATGAACATAGCTCCACCATTGTTTGGGGCATATATATTTATGATTGTTATGTCTTGTTGGTGTATGGTTCCCTTGAGCAGTATGTAGTGTCCCTCTATATCCCTTTTGATTAACTTTGGCTTGAAATCTATTTTATTTGATATGAGTATGGACACTCCTGCTTGTTTCCAAAGTCCATATGAGTGATATGATTTTTCCCAACCTTTCACCTTCAGTCTATGTATGTCTTTTCCTATCAAATGCGTCTCCTGTAGGCAGCATATTGTTGGATCTTTTTTTTTTTTTTTTTTTGATCCATTCTACTAGCCTGTGTCTCTTAATTGGTGAGTTTAAGCCATTAACATTTACGGTTATTATTGAGATATGGATTTTTCTTCCAGCCATATTTGTTTATTTATGTTACTTAACATGGTTTGTTTTTCCTCTTTGATTATTTTTTCCCTTTACTGTACTACTTCCCACTGTTGGTTTTCATTGTTATTTTCCATTTCCTCTTCCTGTAATGTTTTGCTGAGGATGTTTTGAAGAGATGGTTTTCTAGCTGCAAATTCTTTTAACTTTTGTTTATCGTGGAAGGTTTTAATTTCATCTTCCATCCTGAAGCTTTATTTCGCTGGATACACAATTTAGTTTTCTCATTCCTTTGGTTTGGACCTCTATGCCTTCCTGTATCCCAATGACTCTTAAGTTTGGTCTCTTTATTTTATCCCATATTTCTTGGATGTTCTGCTCATGGTTTCTTAACAGTCTTGCTGAGCTATTTATTTTCTTTGCAAGTTGAATTACTTTGTCTTCATTGCCTGATGTTCTATCTTCTAAGTGTTCTACTCTGCTGGTAGTATTCTCATTTGAGTTTTTAAGTTGGTTTATTGCTTCCTGCATTTCTAGGATTTCTGTTTGTTTGTTTTTTATAACCTCTATCTCCTTGTATAGTTGATCTTTTGCTTCTTGGATTTGTTTATGTAATTCATTGTCGAAGTGATATTTCATTGTCTGATTTTGCTGTCTAATGTCTTCCTTGAGACTCCAGATCATCTGAAGCATGTATATCCTGAATTCTTTATCTGACATTCCATCTGCTGTAGATATTACCTCTTCTAAAGTTGAGTTGACCTGCATTGTTTGTGGTCCTGTCTTTCCTTGTCTTTTCATACTGCTCGCATTTCTTTCTGCTTGGTGAAACTGTTGTGTTATTGAATTTTCTCCCTATATATTTATATTACTCTTGTATAGTTTCAAAGTCTCCCTTGCAGCCATGGGCAGCGGCTGCGCTCCTCCTCCAATTGGGGTGATCTGTCTATCACGCCAGCAGGCCGTTGGGCCCCTTCTCCGGGTCGCGTGGTCTGCCTACCTTGCGGGAAATGGCTGGGCCCCTCCTCCAATAGGGGTGATGTGTCTCCCTCGCTGGCGGGCCCCTGGGCCTCTTCTCCAGGTTGCAGGTCTGCCTACCTTGCAGGCACAGGACAGCGGCTCTGCCCCTTCTCCAATTGGGGTGATCTTTCAACTAGGCTGGCGGGCCACTGGGCCCATTCTCCAGGACGCGTGGTCTGCCTACCTTGCGGATGGCAGCTGGGCCCCTCCTCCAATTGGGGTGATGTGTCTACCACATTCGCCGCCCTCCTTGATGTCCTGCCAGTCAGGACATTTGGTGCCCAATGACTGGGGCTCGAGCCTTTGACTGAGTGGGAACACCGTCCTCTGGGGAGACTTGGCTAAGCGGAGCTCACGATCACCTCGGCAGACACCACTGAGAGACAGGTCCAGGAGGAGAGTGGGGATGATGCACGGTGAGTGACCCACCATGGGACAAGCAGTCTCGTCACATGATTTGTTTTTGTCAGGCCTCAAGGAGGCCCTCAAGACACGGGGGGCTCGTGTTAAGAAAAAAGACTTAAAATTATTCTTTTCATACATAGGAGAATTGTGTCCGTGGTTTCCCCTTGAAGGAACCATTGATGGTAAAAGATGGCTTAGAGTAGGAGACTGTTTAAAAGATTATTATGAATCCTTTGGCCCAGAAATGGTACCTGTTCCCACCTTTTCTTACTGGAACTTAAATAATGAAATTCTTAAAAGTTCACCCTTTGACAATGGTACCTTAAAACTTGTCAGGATTGGGGAAGAGGCTATGCAAAAGACCTCTCCTCCCTCTCGTCCCCCCTCGGCATGCCCTTCAGTTAGTATAGACATAGATCCTTCTCAGTCTCCCCAGGACCCTGGGAACCTTCCTGGTCCCCCTCAAAATCCCACCCTAATGAATAAGGCTCCAAAGGTTACCAACCACCTTTATCCAGTTTTAAATTCCGGAGACACATTGACCCCTGGGGAGGAGGCTACCTTGGAGAAGAAAGCAGCTCGCTACCATTCAGAAGACCTGCCACCTCTCAGGACCCTGCCACAGCCTATAGGACTTACACATCCACCTCCCCCCTATATCCATCCTGCCTTTTGTGCTCCGGCCCTTCAGGGGCCAACTGCCCCTTCAGATATTTTTTCCCCAGTTCCCTTACCTAACCTGGCTCCCTTGTGAGAGTCTCTCCAACATAGATGGGAACAGATCCAACTTTTAAAAGAATTAATATCCCTTGACTTTGAGCTCCGCTCATTAGCCTCAGGCACGGAGTCAACACGAGCTGGCCCAAGGCTGTCTAATACAAAGGCTAAGCCACACCATTGGCCTGTTCTTGCCTTCCCAGTCACCCGCAGTCAGACAGATAAGCCCTCCCAGACTGAGGACAAAGACTTAGAGGAGGATCAAGAGGAGGAAGCGGGGGAAATGGATCAAGGGGAGGAAGCGGGGGAAATGGATCAAGGGGAGGAAGCGGAGGAAGGACAAGAGGAAGATCAAGACTCAGAGGATGAGGAGTTCACCCCTAGGCAGGAAGGAACCCAGAGTGTCTACAAAAAATTAAGACTGCGTTTTCTTGAAAAACTTAAAAAGGCTTGTGCTCACTATGGCCACACCGCGTCTTATACGTTGGCCTTATTAGAAAGCCACAGCATACAATGGCTTACTCCTAATGATTGGAAATTTTTGGCCCGAGCTACCCTCAGTGCTGGAGACTTCCTGTTATGGAATGCAGATTTCAAAGAGCACTGTCGGAAAACTGCTCAAAAAAATTTAACTAAGGCCTCCTCTAAATCCTAGACTTATGTTAAGCTAGTGGGCAATGCACCTTTTGACACTAAACCTAAACAGGCGCGTTTCCCTGTTGGGCTTTTGGCGCAGATTCAGACGGCTGGCTTACATGCTTGGAGACGCCTCCCTCAAAAGGGCTCGGCTACCACTTCCCTGGAAAAAATTCGTCAAGGGCCTAACGAGCCTTATAGTGACTTTTTTGTCTGGCTCAACCTAGCCGCGAAACACCTACTTGGACCAAGCGAAAGCAAAAGCACATTTGTAAAACATCTTGCCTTTGAAAATGCCAACCCGGCATGTCAGGATGTTCTTCAACCACATAAGGATAAAGGGGAACTTTCTGACTTTATTAGACTCTATGCTGGGGTGGGTGCAGCCCATGCCATGCGTCTCGCCATAGATGCCACTTTTACCAAGGCCTTTTGCAATCCTGGCTCACATACTTGCTTTACTTGTAAACAACCTGGCCATTTTGCACACGAGTGTCCAACAGGCAAACAGAGCCTAGGGATAACATCTCCTTAAACTGGGGCTAAACTGCCCCCAGCCACCCTTTGCCCTAGATGTGTTAAAGGTCATTACTGGACCAATGAGTGTAGATCTAAGACAAATGCCCTTGGACAGCCTATTTCTTCCCGCTTCTCGGGGAATCTCCCTTCAGGGCCAGCCCCTGGCCCCGACCTCCCCCAGGACAAACCCAGGAGCAATAAGGATTGTTCCCTCCCAAACTCCCAACGTACCTCCAAACCCTCCTCCACAATTGCCTCCCTCCAACAAGCCACCCCAGGCAGCGCAGGACTAGACCTCTGTGCTGCCATCGATACAATATTAGACTCCATGCAAGGGCCCCAGATAATACCCACTGGAATTATGGGTCCCCCTCCATCTCATATGTGTGCCCTTATTCTTGGAAGAGCTTCTACTACCTTACAAGGTTTTCAGGTCTTCCTTGGCATTATTGATAATGATTTCACTGGAGAAATAAAAATACTGGCCACAGCTATCAATGGAGTTGCGGCCATCCTGCAGGAACAAGACTTGCACAATTAATACTCCTTCCCTTAGATTCAGGAGGCACTTCCACCAACCAAACCCTACCACGGGGGACTGCCTCCTTGGGCTCCTCTGATGTGTATTGAGTTCAGCCCATTTCTCACAATAGACCCACCCTTACACTACTTATTGAAGGAAAGGAATTCCAAGGAATCCTAGATACTGGTGCTGATGTCACAGTTATTTCTCAAAAACACTGGCCATCAAGTTGGCCCCTCACCTCATCCGTGACTGACCTTAAAGCAGTAGGACAGTCAAAAAATCCTCTGGTCAGCTCTAGGGCTCTTAGCTGGACTGATAAGGAGGGTAATAAGGGAACTGTCACTCCTTTTGTTGTTCCTGACCTCCCTGTTAACCTATGGGGCCGAGATATTTTGAGTCAAATGGAAGTTATTCTTGCCAGTCCCAATTCCATGGTGACTCATCAAATGCTTCGTATGAATTTTGTCCCCAGTACAGGCCTTGGGAGACTGAGACAAGGACTGGTTGAGCTCATAAAACCCATACAAAAAACAAATACATATGGACTTGGGTATTCGGATTTTTAGTGTCGGTCCCTGACCCTCCTGTACCCCATGCAGATAAGATTATTTGGGAGACTCAGACTCCTGTGTGGGTGGATCAGTGGCCCCTTACCCAAGAAAAATTGGAGGCTCCCTCCATGTTAATGCAGGAACAGCTGGCAGCCGTCCATGTAGAGCCCTCAACCTCACCATGGAATACTCCCATTTTTGTTATCAAGAAAAAAATCAGGCAAATGGCACCTTTTACAAGATTTGTGCACCATTAATAAAGTTATGCGCCCAATGGGAGCACTACCACCAGGCATTCCCACACCAGTGGCTATTCCCAAAAACTATTGTAAAATGGTTATTGACTTAAAAGATTGCTTTTTTACCATTCCTTTACATCCTGAGGATAAACCCTATTTTGCCTTTAGTCTCCCTCACATTAATTTTCAGGGCTCTATGCAGAGATTTCAATGGAAGGTTCTTCCCCAAGGTATGGCCAACAGCCCTAGTCTTTGCCAAAAATATGTCGCTCAGGCAGTAGACCCTGTGAGAGAGCGATGGCCACAAATTTATATTTTACACTACATGGATGATTTGTTAATTGCTGCACCTAATACCCATGACCTTAATAATTGTTACTTGGACCTTTAGAAAGCCCTCACTACCTTGGGACTACAGATAGCTCCTGATAAGGTTCAAACAAAGGACCCTTATACCTATTTGGGCCTTAAACTTCAAGATAATCAGATCCAAATTCCTAAAATACAACTATGTGTGGACCATCTTCACACCCTTAATGTTTTTCAAACATTACTGGGGGATATTCAATGGCTAAGACCATATTTAAAATTACCCATTTGTGTACTTTTGCCCCTTAATGATATTTTGAGAGGCAATTCCCACCCCTCCTCCCCTCAAATGCTTACTCCCAAGGCATGAGAGGCATTAAAACAAGTCACAGAAGCCATTGCCCAACAGTTTGTTACACAAATTTCTTATGACCTTCCTCTGGTTCTGGTTATTTTACACACTCCTCATACACCCACAGGAATATTTTGGCAGCGGGATCCACATTTTAAAAATAAAGTCTGCCCCTTGCTTAGGGTCCATTTACCCACCACATCCTCCGAGGTTATTACTGTTTATCCTTCTCAGGTAGCTTCTATTATTATCAAAGGTCGCTTGCTTTCTTGACAACATTTTGGCAAAGACCCTGATAATATTTTAATTCCATACACTAAGGACCAAACCCAATTTTTACTACAGACAGGGGATGAATGGAGTATTGCCCTATCAGGCTTTTGGGGAACAATTGATAACCACCTCCCCAATGACCTCCTTTTACATTTTGCCCAATTACATCCATTTATTTTTCCCAAAATTACTCAAACCGCTCCTATTCCTCAAGCCCTTACTGTCTTTACAGATGGTTCCAGTAATGGCCGTGCGGCTTTGGTGTGAATAACCAGCCTACCACCTTTGATACTGTCTATCAGTCAGCACAGCTTGTGGAATTGTTTGCCATAACACAAGTTTTTATAACATTTTTTGATAAGTCTGTTAATATTTATACAGACAGTGCCTACTTTGCTCACTCTGTGCCCCTGCTGGAGATTTCACCTGCCATTAAGTCTTCTTCCAATGCAGCCTTTCTGTTTCACCAGCTTAAGCAGCTAATTCAGGCCAGACAACACCCATTTTTTTTTTTAGGACACATTAGGGCACACTCTGATCTTCCCAGCCCTCTAACACAAGGTAATGCCCAAGCTGATGCGGCAACTAGTTCCATCTTTCCAATTTTTGTTGGCTCCATTCAAAAGGCCACAGAGTTACACAATGTTCACCATCTAAATTCCCAGAGCCTTTGATTACTTTGCAAAATTACCAGGCAACAGGCGTGAGAAATAGTAAAAGCATGTCCTGCTTGCACTGTCTCCCTCTCCATTCAACACTTGGGAGTTAACCCCCGAGGATTACTGCCCAATCAGGTTTGGCAAATGGATGTTACTCATTTTCCTGAATTTGGAAAAACCAAATATATACACGTTTCTATAGATACCTTCAGTGGCTTTATTTTTGCATCACCACATTCTGGAGAGGCTACCAAAGATGTCCTTTCTCATCTTGTTTCAGCCTTTTCCATAATGGGTAAACCAATACATATTAAGACAGATAATGGCCCTGCATATACCAGTGCCAAGTTTAAACAGTTTTGTGCTACCTTGCAAATTTGTCATACTACTGGAATTCCGTACAACCCTCAGGGCCAAGGCATTGTGGAACGTGCCTACCTTACCTTAAAGACTTGGCTAACCTGCCTTAAGGCTTCCGACCTTGTATTTACCACTCCCAGGGATTGCCTTAACCATGCATTATTTGCCCTTAATTTTCTTACCCTAGACAGTGAAGGCCATTCAGCCGCAGAAAAACACTGACATCCCTCGTCCAATTCTGTTTGCCCACCTGTTATGTGGCATGATCCCCTTACAAATAACTGGAAAGGCCCAGATCCTGTCCTCATCTGGGGACGAGGCTCAGCTTGTATTTTGTACCAAGAGCAAGCAGCCCCAAGATGGTTACCAGAACACCTGGTTAAACAGGTTAATGACTTACCTCAACCCAGGGATGGAGACCCTCCCCCTGATGACAAATTTTCCTCTTTTTCAGATGCAGCCAACAATCTGTGTGAGGATCCTTCTTAAGGCACTTCTGTTGAACAGGTTTGTACACGGAGGCCTTGGCCCTCCACCTTCTAACATCATGGAGTACCTTTTTGGCTCCCCCTGTGAATGCAAGGGAGGATTTTGGACTCAGGCTCCCACTAGTTGGACCCAGACTGCTGACTGCATGACTAAGGTGGCTTACTTCTGTGCCGAGGTTGACCATAAACTCGGAGGAGTTCACCAGCCTAAATGGGTATGTGTCAACAAGCCAAAGATTATTCCCCCTAGTACAAGTAAAGCTCTCCAAAATTGTTCTGCAACTTGCACGCATACCCAGGCGATGCATGTCTCTTGTTATGCGTTGGCCTCAATTTGTGTTAAGGGAGAACAATTTTTTGAAGCCACCCTAACTAAAACTCGTGCAGCAGAGGGGACCACTATTCATTATACACCCGTTCTCTTTGACCGGGGAAGAGAAGGCAAATTCATCAAGCTACAGTCTGCTGGATGCCAAGGCACTGTGGGCAAACCCTCCTGTTGGCCCATTAAGACCTCTATGGGGGTCTCTGATGGTGGAGGACCCACTGATGCTGTCAAGCATCTTCAGATAATCAAACTTTTGAAACCCCAGATCCCTGAGCTCACATATTATCCCTTAATGCTGCCTAAATCCCAGCTCCCAGATTTAGATATCAATACATTAGATATTTTGGAAACTACCTTCTCCTTGCTTAATAATTCCAACCCCACCCTTGGGGGTGATTGCTGGCTCTGCATGACAACAGGGGAAATCATGCCTATGGAAGTTCCTATTAATTCTATCATAGACAATGATAATACATGCCAAACCGGATTTCCTTTTAAAGTACAGCCTATAGGCACTTTTACATTATGTCTTTTGGGCATGATGCAGAATAATACCTATGATATTGATGTTGGAGTTACTTCCTTTGGAAATTGCTCAAGAGTACAAAATTATTCCTCACCCACCCCACCTCTTTGTCCCCCTAATGGCACAGTTTTTATGTGTGGAGGAAACTCGGCCTTCCCCAGGGTTCTAGCTAATTGGACCGGTGGCTGTGTTCTTGCCTTATTACTCCCTGATATAACTATTGTCCCAGGAGACGAACCTCTACCCATTCCTAGCATAGACATCTTAGTCAAAAGACACAGGTGGGCAATACAGGCCTTACCACTCCTTGCCAGCCTTGGAATAGCAGCTGCTGTGGGCACAGGTACAGCTGGCTTAGGCATGGCTATACACTCTTACCATCGCCTGTCTCAACAACTTATAAATGATGTACAAACTCTATCAGGAACCATTAAAAATTTACAGGACCAAATAGACTCCCTGCAGAAGTGGTTTCAAAGCAGATGAGGCTTAGATTTGCTGACAGCTAACCAGGGAGGTATTTGCTTGGCCCCAGGGGAATGATGCTGCTTTTATGCCAATAAATCAGGCATAGTATGCACTAAAATTAAGCAGCTTCAAGAAGATGTAGAAAATAGATGAAGGGAACTATTTGAAAATGCCCTTTGGACTGGGCTTAATGCATTTCTACCCTACATTCTTCCCCTATTAGGCCCTTTGTTGGGTTTACTTTTAATGGTGTCCATAGGACCCTGCATTATAAATAGGCTGGTACAATTTATTAAAGAACAGATTAATATTTTGGCCTCTAAGCCCATACAGGTCCACTATCATCGTCTATAGATGGAAGACCACGCTGCCAACATTTAAAAGGATGTTCCACCCTTCTCACAGGCTTATTTCTTAAGTTTACATCCCCACAGATCTCTCTTTCTTATATAAAATTATAAGTAACAGCTCTGACCAACCATTTTCTGCCCTTGTCATAAGAGTTAAATTATCCCTCCTCCCATGGACCCCTCCTCTTGGGGGAGGACACATCCATGGAGTGAGGACGTTAGGCCAAGATAACTGAGGGTGCAGGAAGGACTGCAGGAGGATGGATCAATGGATCCCAAAACCCAAGACCTCTGAGTGACACGCTCTGGTGCATGGCGGTTGGCATGCTTCTCCCTCAAAACCGTCTCCTCCAAAAACATGCCAAGGCCACAAAATCTACTAGTGAAGATGCTTGCTCAGATCAGGAGATATTCTAAGGCCTGCTAGAGGAACAGAGCCTCTATCACTCCCTAAAAAACATGGCCAATAAGGTATGGTCAAAAATTTTATATAAGAAAGGGGGAAATGTCAGGGGCTAGAAGGAAATTCTCCTTCAAAGAATAGCCTGACATTTACAAGAAACAGTCCCCTGGGAGACATCCTGCCTGAGAGACATCCTGTGGCCATCTATCTTCCTGAAACATCCTGCAGTTATCTCGCCTTGTGCAGACATCCTGCAGCTGGCAGTTTTACAACCTACATCCAGCAACTGCCGATAAGAGAGCTTCCCCATCCCCAGCATATAAATACCTCTGTGTGAACAATAAAAATTTGCAGCTTGATCAGAACTCCTGTCTTGCTGTCATCCCTCGTGTCTCTTGTCCCTTCATTCCTCCCCGCCTAGGTTCGCCACCCTTGTTGATGTACTGCTGGTTGGGACACTTGACCCTAATAATACCCCTAGCTCTAAACTTGATGGTAACCCAACACCTAACCCTTAGCCTAGACGTAGCCATAAACCTAACTCTAAAACTATCTTTAACCACAATTCTGGACCTGAAATTTGCCCTAGCCCTAATCCTAGTCGTAACCCTAAAACACACCTAACCCTCATCCTAGCCCTAAACCTAGCCTTAATGATAACCCTAACCCTAACACTACACCTAACCCTAATTCTAACAGTCACCCTACATCTAAAGCTAACTAAAATGTCATCCCTTACCCTAAATTTAAACCTAACCCTAACCCTAACCCTAGGCTTAAGCTAAACCCAAAACCTAGCCCTAATCCTAGCCCTAATTTAGCTCTATTTCTAATCCTATCCTAACCGTAGCTCTAAGACTAACTCTAATTCTTGCCCTAGCACTAGCCCTATCGCTAGTTCTATCCCTACCCGCTACCATAAACCTAAAACTAGCCCTAACACTTGCCTTAAAGTTAGTCCCAGCCCAAACCCTAACTTTAAATCTAACCCTAAACCTAAGCCTAAGCCTAACACTAACACTAGCCCTAACCCTAATGATAATCATAAAACTAGCCCTAACCCTAATCCTAGCAGTAAACCAAAATCGAGCAATAGCACTAGACACTTCACCTAGACCTAAACCTAGCCCTAATTCGAGTCCTAAGTCTCACCTTAAAACTAATCCTGACCCACTAACCCTAGTTCTAAACACTGCCCTAACCTCAAACCGAACACTAACATTAACAATAGCCCTAATTCGACTCTTAATGCTAACCCTAAAACTAACACTGACCCTGAATCCTATCCTAACAAGAACCATAGCTATAAATATCACCCTAACATTAAACCTAACACTAGCACTCAAACTACCCCTAATCCTAACCCTAAAACTAACTCTAATGGTAACCCTAGTTTGTACATTAGCCATTACCCTAAACCTAACACAAAAACTAGCACTAAACCGAGCCCTAAACCTACTTTTAACTCTAATTCTAACCGAAACCATAGCCCTAACCCTAGATCTAAATCAATCCCTTTCCTAAGTGAAATCCTAAATCTAAGAGTAAACCTAGTCCTTAGACTAACTAAAACCCTATCCCTATTAATACTCCTAAATCTAGCCTTCATTTTAGCTCTAACACTATCCCCAACCCTAATCCTAACCCTGACCCTTATTCTGACCCTAACACTAAACCTAGGTCTAACCCTAACACCAACCGTAACCCAAAATTGACCATAATCCTATCCCTAGACTTAACTCTGAACCTAACTCTCAGCCTAGTCCTAGCCATAGCTCAGAACCTAACCCTCACACTAAACATAACCCTAAACCTAATTCTAGTTCTAACCCTCACCTTAACACTAACAAAAGACCTAATCCTAATCATAACCCTAGCCCTAAACTTAACTCAAACTGTATCCATTTCCCTAAACATAACCCTTACCATAACACTAACCCTAGGCTTAACCCTAAACCTATCGCTTTCCCCAAACCTATCAATTACCCTAAACCTAACCCTATCATTATGCTAACACTAACCCTAATGTTAATTCGAGCCCTAAACCTAACCTCAAACCTAAACCAAATCCTAACCCTGACCCTGACCCTAATAATTCCCCTAACTATAAACCTGACTCTTACCCTACCTAACCCTTACACTAGACCGAGCCATGAAAGTAACCCTAAAACTATTCCTAACCTTAACCCTAGATGTGATTTTAACCCTAGCCATAATCCTAGCCCTAACCCTTACACAAACCCTAGCCCTTATCCTAGCCCTAAACATAGCCTTAATTTTATCCCTAACCCAAACCCTAGGCCTGACCCTAACACTAATCCTAGCCCTAATCTTAGCCTTAATTTAGCCCTATCTCTAACCCTAACCCTAACCCTAGCCCAAAGACTAACTCTAACTCTCACCCTAACCCTAACTCTAGTTCTAACCCTATCCCTTACTAAAACCCTAATCCTAGCCCTAACCCTTGGTCTAAACCTAGTCCTATTCATAGCCCTGGCCATAACCCTAAATCTAACCCTAACACTAAATCTAACCCTAATCCTAAGCCTAAACCTAAACCTTACACTAGCCCTAAAGCTAACGTTAATCCTAAAACTAGCCCTAACACTAGCCCTAGCCCTAAAAAACACTGAGCCATAGCCATAACCCTAAATCTTAACCTAAACCAAACCCTAACTCTACCCCTAGCCCTAACCATATCCCTAATTCTAGTCCTAACCCTAACCAAAAAAAAAATAACCCTGACCTTGACTCTTACCCTAATGTTAACCATGGCTCTAAACATCATCATCATCATAAACCTCAACCTAACACTAGACCTAGCCCTAACCCTAACCCTATAACTACCGCTAATCATAACCCTACTTTATACATTTGCCGTAGCCTTAACCCTAGCCCTAACCTAACCTAAAACCTAGCTTAAACTGAGTCCTAAACCTAGCTTTAAACCTAAACTTAAACCTAACCCTAACCCAAAACTAGCCCGAATCCTATACATAATCCTAGCTCTAACTATAGGTCTAAACCTATCCATTAACCCTAACAATAAATCTAAACCTTAAGCTAACCCTAAGCCTAATCCTAACCCTATCCATTACACTAAACCAAATCTAAACCCTAAAACTAACCCTGTCACTACCCTAAACCAAAACTCTAACCTAATGCAAACCCTAACCCTTACCCTGACCCTAAAAATAATTCTACATATAAACCTGAATCTTATCCCAAACCTAATCCTTACACTGGACCAAGTCATAAACCTAACACTAAATCTAGCCCTAACTATAACCCTCGACCTGACATTAGCCCTAGCCCTAATACTATCCCTAACCCTAACACAAACCCTAAACCACATCCTAGCCATAAACCTAGCCTTAATCATAATGCTAACACTAACTAAGCCCTAACCCTAATACTAACCCTTGCCATAGCCCTAAATCTAGCCAAAATCACATCCCTTACCCTAAACGTAACCCTAACTCCAACCCTAACCCTTTTTTGTCACAATTTCCCTATCCTTATCCCTAGCTTTAACACTAGAAACCTAACTTTAAATCTAAACCTAACTCAATGCATAAGCCTAAAACTAGCCCTAAACCTGATGCTAATTCTAAAACTAGCTCTAATCCTAGCCCTAACACTAACCCTAGCTGTAATTTAGCCCTATCCCTAACCCTAACTCTAACCCTAGACCTAAGAATAACACTAACTCTCACATTGGCCCTAATCCTATACTTTTCCAAAAAAATAACCCTATCCCAAATACTAGTCCTAATCCTTGCCCTATCTTTATCCCCAGCACTAACCTTACATAAAAACCTAACTCTAAATTTAACCCTAAACCAAAGCCTAAGCCTAAATCTAAGACCAGCCCTAACCCTAACACAAATCCTAAAAAATTCACTAACTCTAACCCTAGCCCTAAAACCAAACTGAGCCAAAGCTCTAACCCTAAACCTTAACCTAAACCAAGCCCTAAGCCTACACCTAGCCCTAAACCCAGCCCTAATTCGAGTTTTAAGCCAAACCTAAAACTAACCCTGACCCTTACTCTGGCCATAACACTAACCCGAGGTCTAAACAACACCCTAACCCTAAACTTAAACCTAACAGTAAACCCAGCTCTAAAACACTAAAATTAGCCATACTCATAACCTTAGTACTTACATTATCTGTAACCCTAACCCTAGCACTAACTTAACCCCAAACCTAGCCCTAATCATAACCATAACCTAGCCCTAAACTGATTTCTAACTCTATCCATTACCATAACCCTAACCCTAACCCTAATGCTAATTCATGCCCTAACTTTAAACTTTAATGTACCCCAAATCCTACCCCAGAATTGGACCCTAATAATATCCCTACCTCTAAACCTGATGCTAACCCTAAACCTAACCCTTACACTAGATGTACCCATAATACTAATCCTAAAACAATCTTTAACCATAATTCTGGACCTGAAATTAGCCCTAGCACTAATCCTGGCCATAACTCAAAACAAAACAAAACAATAAAAAAAAAAAAACCTAGCCCTCGTCCAAGCCCTAAACCTAGCCTTAATCCTAACCCTAACCCTAACCCTAATTATAACCCTCACCCTACCTCTAAACCTAGCTATAAAGCCATTCCTTACCCCAAACTTTTCCCTAACTCAAAGCCTAAACTCTAATTCTAACTCCTAACCCTAATTCTAACCGTAAACAATAACTTAAACCAAACCTTAACACTACTACTAGACCTAACCCTAGCCCTAGTTCAAGCCCTAACCATAACCTGAAAAACAACACTGACCCTGATTCATATCCTAACACTCACCCTAGCTCTAAACACCACCCTCATCTTACACTGAACCTTAAAAGTAACCCTAGCCCTAATTCATGTCCTAACTCTAACCCTAAAACTAAGCCTGACCCTGATTTCTATCCTAACATGAACCCTAGCTGTAAATATCACCCTAACCTTAAACCTAACCCTAACACTAAACATAACCCATACGCTAATACTAAAACTAACCCCAATGGTAACCCTAGTTCTTACATTAGCCATTGCCCTCACCCTAGCCCTAAACCTAACACAAAACCTAGGCCTAATCCGAGCCCTAAGCCTAACTTTAACCCTAACTGTAACCATAACCATAGCCCTAACCCTAGCTCTAAACCAATCCCTTACCCTAAGCAAAACCGTAAACCTAAGGGTAACCATAGACCTATCACTAATCCTTAGGCTAACCAAAACACTAACCATATTAATAGCCCTTACCCTTGTCCTCATTCTAGATCTAACCCTATCCAAAACCCTAACACTAACCCTGACCCTTTTACTGACCCTACCACTAACCCTAGGTCTAATTGTAACCATAACCCTAATGCAAAACCTACCATAATCTTATCCCTAGACCTAATCCTGAACCTAATTCTCAGCCTAGCCCTAACCATAGCTCAGAAACTAACCCTGACACTAAACATAACCTTAACCTAACCCTTGTTCAAACTCTTACCCTAACTCTAAATCAAGACCTAATCCTAAAAATAACCCTAGCCCTAACCTTAAGTCTAACTGCATCATTACCCTAAACATAAACCATACCCTAATGCTAACCCTAGGCCTAACCCTAAACATATCACTATCCCCAAACTTATCAATTATCCTAAACCTACCCTGAACCCTAGTCCTAATCCAATCATTACCCTAACCCTAACAATAATGCTAATTTGAGCCCTAACCCTAAAATCAAACCTAAATCAAACCCTAACACTGATACTGACCCTAATAATCCTAAAACTATCTCCCCTAGCTCTAAACCTCACTCTTACCCTATACCTAACCCTTCCACTAGACCTAGCCATAAAACTAACCCTAAAACAATTCCTAAGCATAACCCTAGACCTGATATTAGCCATAGCCATGATACTAGCCCTAACCCTAACACAAACCCTAGCCCTTATCCTAGCCCTAAACATAGCCTTAATAATAACCCTTACCATAACCCTAGACCTAACTTTAGCATTAAGATTAGGGTAAAGATAGTGCTAGGTTTAGGTTTCAGGTTAGGTTTTAGGTTTCACTAACCCTAGCCCTAATCTTAGACCTAATTTAGCCCTATATCTAACCTTAAAACTAACCCTAGCTCAAAGACTAACTCTAGCTCTCACCTTAGTCCTAACACTAGTTATAACCCTATACTTTACTGGAACCCTAATCCTAGCCCAAAACATAGTTCTAACACTAGCCCTATTCATAGCCCTAGCAGTAATCCTAGATCTAACCCTAACTCTAAATCTAACCCTCACCCTTAGCCTAAACCTAAACCTAACCCTAGCTCTAACCCTAAGGCTAATCCTAAAACTAGCACTAACCTTAGCCCTAAAACTAAACCAAGCCATAGACCTAACCCTAACCCTTAATATAAACTAAGCCCTAACCCTACACTTAGCCATAACTCTAGGCCTAATTCGAGTTTTAAGACAAACCCTAAAACTAACCCTGACTCTGACTCTGACCTTAACACTAACCCTAGGTCTAAACATCACCTAACCCTATACCTAAACCTATCAATAGACCTAGCCCTAACCGTAACCCTAAAATTAGCCCTAATCACAACCCTGGTAATTACATTAGTTGTTACCCTAAACCTAGCCTTAACTTAACCAAAAACCTAGCCTTATTCCGAGCACTATCCCTAGATTTACCCCTAGCCCTAACACTATCACTAATCGTAACTATAACCCTAGCCTTAACCCTAGATTTAACCCTAACCCTAACTCTAAGCCTAACCCTATCAATAATCATAACAATAACCCTAGCCATACCCCTATCTCTATCCATATCCATTACCCTAACCATAACCCTATCCCTAATGCTAAACCTTGGCTTAAACCTAACCATATCCCTATTCCTAACCCTATCCATTACCATAAACCTAACCTGAAACCTAAACCTAACACTATTTTACCCTAATCCTAACTCTAATGCTAATTTGAGCCCTAACATTAAGCATTAACCTATCCAAAACATTAATTGCGACCCTGACCCTAATAGTACCCTTAGCTGTAAACCTGACCTTAACCCTAAACCTAACCCTTACACTAGATATAGCCATAAATATAAACCTAAAACTATTTTTAACCATAACACTGGACCTGAAATTAGTCCTATCCATAATCCTAGCCCTAAACCTAGGCTTAATTCTAACCTGAACCATAACCCGGGCTCTAACCTTAATTCTACTTCTCACCCTAGGCCTAAACCTACCTATAACTTCATCCTGTACCCTAAAACTAACCATAACCCTAAACCTAACCCTAACCCTCACCCTAAACCTAGGCCTAACACAAAGTCTAGTGCTAATCATAGCCTTTATTTAATCGTATCCTAAACCTAAACCTAGCCATAAGACTAACTCTAACTCTTGCCCTGGCCCTAGCCCTAGTTTTATCCTTAGCCTTAATCCTAATTCTAGATCTAAGCCTAAATATAAATCTAAACCTAACTCTAAATTTAACTGTAACAATAAGCCTAAACCAAACCCTAACACTACCTCTAACCATAATGCTAATCCTAAAACATGCCCTATTCCTAGCCCTAGCCATAAACCATAACCAAGCCATAGCCCTAATCCTATCCCTTAACCTAAATCAAACCCTAACCCTACAACTACCCCTAAAACTAACTCTAAAACTAACCCTGACCCTGACACTGACCCTAACACTATTCCAAGCTCTAAACATCACCCTAACATTAAATTAACCCTAACACTATATCTATCCTTAAACTAATCCTAAATCTAGCCTTAATCATAACCCTAGTTCGTACATTAGTCATTGTCCTAACTGTAGCCCTAAACCTACACAAATTCTACACCTAATCCGAGCCCTAACCCTAGCTTTTACCCTAATACTAGACCTAACCTTAACCCTAAGACTAGCCCAAACCCTAACTCTAACTCTATTCCTTACACTAAGCCAAAACCTAAACCAAATGCTAATCTTAGTCCTAATCCTAATCCTTAGCCTAATTTAAACTCTAACCATAATACTAGTCTTAACCTTAGCCTTCATTCTACCTCTAATCCTAACCCTGACCCTCATCTGACCCTAACAGTAACCCTAGGTCTAAACCTGACCCTAACCCTAAACCAAACCCTAACATTAGCCCTACTGGTAACCCTATACTTATACCTAAGCCTAACACTAGATCTAGACCCAAAGCTAATCCTAAATATAGCTATAACTCTAGCCCTAAATCTAAACAAAATCCTAGCACTAGTCCTAACAATAACCCTTAACCTAAACTGAACACTCACTCTATACCTAGACCTAAACCTAGTCCTAATTCTGCATCTAACCCTAACACTAACCCTATCCGAAAAAAATGACCCTGATTCTAACACTGAAACTAGCTTTGAACCTGACACTAACCCAAAACCTAGACCTAACACTAGACCTATCCATAACCCTAACCCTCAAACTAGCCCTAAACATAACCCTAGCTCTTACATTACCCATAGTCCTAACCCTAGCCCTAAACCTAACACAAAACCTAGGCCTAATCCTAGGCCTAAACTTATCTCTAAGCATAACCCTCAGTGTAACCCTAGCCCTAAACCTAGCTGTAACCTATGCCTCGCCTTAGACCTATCCCTAGCTCAAAGCCTAACCTTTACACTAAACATAAACCTAGCTCTATCCTAAACCCTAATTCTAAACCTAGCCCTAATCCTAACATTAAACCTAGCCAGAAATTTAGCTCTTAACATATCCATTACCCTAACCCTAACCCTAACCCTAATTAAAACCCTATCCCTAACCCTAAAACTAACTCTAACCATAAAGGTAAACCTAGACCTAAATGTAAACCTAAACCTCACCCTGGCCCTAACACTAGCTCAAACACTAACCCTTACCCTAACATATCCATAACCCGAGCCCTAAACCTAACACTTACCCTAACCCTAAAACTTACCACAAATCACACCCCAGCCTTATCCCTATACATAGCCCTAATCCTAGACTTAATCCAAACCATAACCTAGTTCTAACCCTAGCTCTAAACCTATCCATTACACTAAACATAACCCTAACCCTAATGCTAAACGTAACCTGATCGCTAAACCTAACCCATCCATTACCCTAAACCTTAACTGAAACCTAAACTAAACCCTATTCTTTACACTACCCCTAAACCTAACACTAATGCTAATTTGAGCTCTAATCTTAAACCTTTATCTAAACCAAATGCTAACCCTTATGCTGACCCTGACCCTAATAATAACCCTAGCCCTAAAGCTGACCTTTAATATAAACCTAACTCTTACACTAGACCTAGCCATAACCTAACCCTAAAACTATCCTTAACATTAACCCTAGACCTGATATTAGCCCTATACCTGGTCCTAGCCATAACCCTAAGAGAAACCCTAGACGTTAACCTAGCCCTAAACCTAGCCTTAATCCTAAACGAAGCCTAACCCTAGGCCTAATCTTAATTCAGACCCTCACCCTAGTCCTAAAGCTAGCTATAACCCCACTCATTCCCCTAAACTTAACCTCAACTCTAATGCTAACTGTAAATCTAGCTCAACACTTGGTTTAACCCTGACACTAACCCTAGATTTAATACTAGCCGTAATTTAGCCCTAAACCTAACGCTAACCCTAGCCCTAATCCTAGCCCTAATTTAGCCCTAACCATAGCCCTAACTGTAACCCTAACCCTAAGACTACTACTGTGACTAACTAATTTTCACCCTTGCCGTATCCCTAGTTCTACCCATATTCGTTACCATAACCCTAACCTTCAACCTAACCCTAGCCTTTTCTCTAATCCTAGATCTAACCCTAATTCTAGATTTAATCTAAATCTAGATTTAACCCTAAGTCTAAGTCTATACCTCAACCTAACACTAGCCCTAAAACTGATTCTAATACATAATCTAGCTGTAACCGTAGCCCTAATCCTAAAACAAATCCAACCTATATCCCTAAACTTTAACCTAAACCAAAGCCTAACCATACGCCTAGTACTAACTCGTACCCTAAAACTATCCCTGACTCTGACATTGACTTTAACAATAACCCTTTCTCTAGACATCACCCTAACCCTAAACCTAACTGTAACACTAGACCTAGCCCTAATCCTAACCCTAAAACTATCACTAATTGCAATACTATTTTATACATTAGCCATAGCCCTAGCCCTAGCCATAACCAAACCCCAAATTAAGCCCTAATCCGAGCCTTAACTCTAGCTATAATCCTAACACTAAACCTAACCCTAACCCAAAACCTAGCCCTAAAGCTTATCCTATAACTAGCCAGAATTCTAACCATAATCCTAGCCATATCACTAGCTCTAACCTTATTCATTACCCTAACCATAACCATAACTCTAATGATAACCCTAGGCCTAACCCTAAACTTATCTTGAACCCTATCCTATTTCATTAACCTAAATGTAACCTTAACCCTAAACATAACCCTATCATTACCCTAACCCTAACCATAATGCTAATTCAAGCCCTAACCCTAAAACTTAACCTAACCCAAACCCTAACTCTGACCCTTCCAATGTAAAATGACTAGCTTTAACCCTGACCCTACCACTAATCCTTATACTAGACCTAGCCATAAACCTTCCCCTAAAACTATCCCTAACCATAACCCTAGACCTGACATTTGCCCTAGCCATAATTCTAGCCCTAAATTTAACACAAACCAAGCCCATAACCCTAACCCTAACCCTAGCCCTAATCCTACCCATAAACCTAGCCCTAAATTTAGCTCTAACCCTATCAAATATGCTAAACATAACCCTAATTATAATGCTAACCCTAGGTATACATCTAACCCTATGCCTAACTGTAACCCTATCCATTATGCTAAATCTAACCTGAACCCTAAAGCAACCCTATCATTACCCTAACCCAAACCCTAATGCTAATTTGAGCCCTAAACCTAAACCCTAACCTAAACAAAACACTAAACCTGACTCTGACCCTAATAATTCTCCTAGCTCAAACGTGACCCTTACCCTAAACCTAACACTTACACTAAACATAGCTATAAACCTAACCCTAAAACTATCTCTAACCATAACCCTAGATCTGACATTCGCCCTAACACTAATCCTGGCCCTAATCCTAACACAAAACCTAGCCCTCATCCTAGCCCTAAATGCAGCCTTAATCATAACTCTAATGAACCCCTAGCCCTAACCCTAATTCTAACTTTCACCCTAGCCCTATCCCTAGCTCTAACCCCATTGCTTATACTAAACCTAACCCTAAGCCTAAAACTAACACTAGGCCTAACATAACCATAAACCTAGCCCTATTACTAGCCCTAATAAAGCCCTATACCTAACCAAACACTAAGCTTAGCCGTAAGACTAACTCTCACTCTCACCCTAGCCCTATTCCTAGTTCAAACCTATCCCTTACCATAACCCTAATCCTAGTCATAAACCAAGACCTAATAGTAGCCCTATCCTTAGCCCTAGACATAACCCTAGATTTAATCCTAAATCTAAATCTAACTTTAAACCTAAGCCTAAACCTAAACATAACACTAGCCTTAAACCTAATGCTAAGCCTAAAACTAGCCCTAACCATAGCCCTAGCCCTAAAACAAAACTGAGCCATAGCCCTAACTTTAAAACGTCACCTAAACCAAAACCTAACCCTACACTTATCCCTAACCCTAGCCCTAATTCGAGTCCAAACCCTAACCCTAAAACTACTCTGACCTTGAATTTGACCCTAACACTAACCCAAGCTCTAAACGTTATACCTAACACTACCACTAGACCTAGTCCTAACCCTAATCCCATAACTAGCCCAAATCGTAATCCTAGTCCATACATTGACCATAACTCTAAAACTAGTTCTAACTCTAACAAAAACCTAGCCTTAATGCAAGACCTAATCTTAGCTTTAACCCTAAACCTAAACTGAACACTAGCACTAATCCTAACCCTAAACATAGCCCTAATCCTAGCTCTAATCCTATCCATTACCCTATGCTAACCGTATCCCTAATGCTAACCTTAGGCCTAACCCTAATCCTTAGCCTAACCCAAACCCTCACCCTATTACTAGTCCTAATCCTAGCCCTCATTATAGCTCTAACCATTACCCAAACCATAAACTTAACCCTGACACTTATTTTGACCCTAACAGTAGCCATATGTTTAAACCTGACCCTAACCATAAACTGAACCCTAACACTAGCAGTAGCAATAAACCTATACATAAACCTAACCCTAACACTAGCCCTAGACCTAAACCTAATCCTAACTCTAGCCATATCTCTAGCCCTAGACCTAATGATAAAAACCTAGCCCTAGACCTAATGATAAACCTTAACCTAACACAAACACTAACCCTACCCCTAGACCTAAGTCTAGTGATAATTCAGGGCTTAACCCTAACCGTAACTATAACCTGAACACTGACCCTGACCCTAAAACTAACCCTAGCTCTAAACATCACGCTAACGGTAACCCTAAACCTAACACTTGACCTAGCCGAAACACTTACCCAAAAAGTAGCCCTAACCATAACCCTGGTTTATACATCAGTGGTAGGCTTAACACTAGCCCCAACCTAACCCAAAACCTGGCCCTAATCTGAGCGCTAACCCTAGTTTTAACCCTAACCCTAAAAATAGCTCTAATCCATACCCTAACCCTAGATATAACACTAGCTTTTACCCTACCATTACCTTAAGCTAAACCCTACACCTAATGCTAACCCTAGTCCTAACCTAATCCAGAGCCTAACCCAAACCCTAACTCTATTACTAGTCCTAACCCTAACCTTCATTCTAGCTCTAACCCTAACTCAAACTCAAACCCTTACCCTGACACTTATTCTGACTCTAACACTAACTGCATGTATAAACCTGACCCTAAACTGAAACTGAACCCTAACATTAGCCCTAACAGTAATCATATAATTAAACCTAAACCTAACACTAGCCCTAGACTTAAACCAAATCCTAAATCTAGCCATATCTCTAGCCCTAGTCCTGAACAACAACCTAGCCCTAGCCCTAAAAATAACCCTTAACCTAACCCAATCACTAACCCTCCCTCTAGACCTAAACTTAGTCCTAATTCTGGCACTAAACCCAACACTAACTCTAACCTGAACACTGGCTCTGACCCTAACATAATCCTAGCTCCAAAGCTCACCCTAAACCAAAACCTAATCCTAACACTAGACCTGGCCATAACTTGAACCCTAAAACAAACCCTAATCATAACCCTAGCTCTTACATTACCCATGGTCCTAACCCTAGGCCTAAACTAACACAAAACCTAGCCCTAATTTTAGGCCTGAACATAGACCTATGTGTAACCCTAAACTTAACCGTAGCCCTAACCCTAACCCTAAGCCTCACTTTAGACCTAAGCCTAACCTTTACCCTTAACATAACCCAAGTCCTATCCCAAACCCTAACCTAACACTAGCCCTAATCCTAACCTTAACCATAGCCCTAACCATAGCTCTAATTATATCCACTACCCTAAACCTAGCCCTAATCCTAACCATAACCCTATCCCTAACCCTAGTTCTAATTCTATCCATTACCCTAACCATAATCCTAACCCTAATACTAACCCTAGGCTTAACCCTAAGCCTATCACAATACCTAAACCTATCCATTGCCCTAAAATTAACCTGAACCCTAATTCTAAGCCTATTCATTACCCTAACCCTAACACTAATGCTAATTCGAGCCCTAAACCTAAACGTTAACCTAAATTAAAAAGTGACACTAATAATACACATAGCTATAAACTTGACCCTTACCCTAAATCTAACCCTTACACTAGACCTAATCATAAACATAAACTGCATCTCTAACTGTAACCCTATACCTGACATTAGCCCTAGCCTTAATCCTAGCCCTAACACTAACATGAACACTAGCTCTCATCCTAGCCCAAAACCTAGCCTTAATCATAACCTTAACCCTAATTCTAACCATTTCCCTTGCTCTAAACCTAGTTATAACCCCATTGCTTATCCTAAACCTAACCCAAACCTAACCCTAACACTAAACCTAGCCCTAACCTTAACCCTAGAACTAATCCTAACACTAACTCTAGCCCTAATCCTAAACCTAACCCTAATCCTAGCTTTAAGACTAACTATAACTTTCGCCCTCGCCCTAGCCCTAATTCTAACCCTATCACTTACTGTAACCTTATTCCTAGCCATAGCCTATAATAACGCTAGCCCTAACCTTACACCTTGCCCTAACCCCAGATCTAAACATAACTCTTAATCTAACCCTAATTCTACAACTATACTTAACCCTATCACTAGTCCTAACCATAATGCTAATCCTAAAACTAACCCTAACCATAGGCTTAGCCCTAAAACAAAACTGAGCCATAACACTAATGTTAACTTTTACCTAAACCAAACCCTAACCTTATATCTAGCCCTAGCCCTAAGCCTAGCCTTGAGTCCTAATCTTAACCTTAAAACTACCCCTAAACCTTTATATGACATTAACACTATCCCTACCTCTAAACATCACCCTAAACCTAAAGCTTAACCTAACAATAGACATGGTGCTAACCCTAATTCTAAAGCTAGTTCTAATCATAAACCTAGATCATACATTAGCCATAACCTTAAACCTACTGCTAACCCAAACCTAGCCCAAATCTGATACCTAACCCTAGCTTTCACCCTAACCCTAACCCTAACACTATCTCTATCCCTAACCCGAACCCTAGCTCTAACCCTAGCTCTAACCTTATACTGTACCCTAGCCAAACTCCAACCCTAATGCTAACACTTGTCCTAAAACTAATCCTTAGTCTAACCCAAAAACTAACCCTATTACTAGTCCTAACCCTAGCCCACATTCTTGTTATAACCATAACCCAAATTATAACCATAACTCTGACCCTTATTCTGACCCTGAACCTAAACCAAACCCTAACACTAGCCCTACCCATAACCTTATATCTAAACCTAACACTAACACTAGCCCTAGATTAAATCTAATCCTAAATATAGCCATATCTTTAACCAAGACCTAAACAAAAAACTAGCCCTAGCTGTAATGATAAGCATTAACCTAAGCCAAACACTAACCTTACCTTTAGACCTAACCAATCCTAATTCTGGCTCTAGCCCTAACCCTAACTCTAATCTAAACACAGACCCTGACACTAACACTAACCCTAGCTATAAAACTGACCCTAACTGAAACCTAAACCTAACATTACATTACCATAGCACTAAAACTAGCTCTAAACCTAACACAAAACCTAACCCTAATCCTATGCCTAAATCTAGCCTAAAGCGTAACCCTAATCTAGCCTTATCCCTTATCCTAAGCCTAACCCTCACGCTAATCCTAACCCTCGCCTTAGACCTAACCATAGATAAAACCCAAAACCGAACCCTAAACATAACCCTAGACCTATGCCTAAACCTAATCCTAATCCTAGCCCTAATCATAATGTTAACACTAGCCCTAATACTATCTCTTTAATTATTCATTACCCTAAACCGAACCTTAACCCTAATGATAACCCTAGTTCTAATCCTAATTGTAAACCTAATTCTAGAGCTAACCCTAAACCTAACCCTCATCGTAGTCTTAACCCTAGATAAAAAACCCTAATCCTTACTTTAACACAAACCCTAGCCCAAACCCTAACACTAACCCTAAACCTAAAACAACCTCTACACCTAACCTGACATCTAACCCTATCCATTAACATACCTCTAAAGATAACCTTAGCCCTAACCCTAACACTAAACCTAAACTAAACTGTAAATCTAACCTTAGACATAATCCTAAACATAACCTTCACCCTAGAACTAAACCTAGCTCAAAACCTAACCTGTACCCTAAACCTAACCCAAAACCTAATTCTAGCCTAGCCCTAACCCTAACTCTAGGCCTAATCCTATCCAAAACCCTAGCCCTAACCCTAGCTCTAATGCTATTCATTACTCTAACAATAACCCTAACGCAAATGCTAACCCTAGGCCTAACCCTAACCCTATCACTAACCCTAACCCTAACAATTACCCTAATCTTAACCTGAATCCTAAACCTAAACCAATTTATAAACCTAACCCTAATTCTAACCCTAATGCTAATTTGAGCCTAAACATAATAATTAACCTAATGCAAACCCGAAACCTGACTCTCACCCTAAAAATACACCTTACTCTTAACCTGGGCCTTACTCTAAACCTAACATTAGACCTAGCCATGAACCTAACCCTATAACTATTCCTAGCCATAACTCTATACCTGAGTTTATCCCTAAAACTTGCCCTAAACCTAACACAAACCCTAGCCCTCATCCTAACCCCAAATCTAGCCTTAATTCTAACACAAACCTAACCCTAGACCTAAACCTAATTCTAATCATTGCCCTAGCCTTCCTTAAACCTAGCTATAACCCCATCCCTTCCCCTAAACCTAATCCTAAACCTAATCTTAAACATAGCCCTAACACTAGGCCTAACCCTAACACCAATACCAGACATAGTCCTAGCCCTAAATTTAACACTAACCCTAGCCTTAAGACTAACTATCGCCCTATTCCTAGTTCTAACCCTATCCCTTACCAGAACCCAAACACTAGACCTAACCTTAGCCCTAACCCTAGAATTAACCATAACTCTAAATGTACCCCTAAGCCTATACTCACCATATCAATAGCAATAACACTAACATTAATTGTAAAACTACCCTTAACTTTATTCTTAGCCCTAAAACATAAGAAGCCATAGAACTAACCCTAAACCTTAACCTAAACCAAATCCTTACCCTTTATCTAGACCTAAACCTACCCCTAATTAAAAGTCCTATCCCCAACCCTAAAGCTAACCCTGACACTGGCTCTGAATCTAACACTAACCTTAGCTCAAAATATCACCTTGAACTTAAACCTAACCATAAAACTAGACTTAAGCCTAACTGTAACCCTAAAATTAGCCTTACTCATAACCCTAGTTCTTACATTAGCTGTATCCCTAACATTAGCCATAATGTTACCCAAAATCCAGCCCTAATGCGAGCCCCAACCCTAGCTTTAACCCTAACTCTAAACCTAAACCAAGTCCTAACCCTTACCTGAAACCTAACCCTAAATTTAATCCTTGCAATAACCCTAAACCTAACACTAACCATAACACTCACACTAACCTTAACCCTAGCCCTATCCCTAGCTCTAACTCAATTCATTACCCTAATACTAACCCTAATCCTAACCCTAATGCTAACCCTTATCCTAACCCTAACACGTTTGCTAACCCTATTCTATCAATTACCCTAAACATAACCCCAACCCTAAACCTAACCAAACACTAAACCTAGACATAACACTAACCCTAAAACTGGCCCTAATTGTAACCCTAGTTCTTACATTAGCTGTAGCCCTAAAGCTAACACAAAACCTAGCCTAGCCCTAATCCAAGCTCTAACCCTGGCTTTAACCCTAACCCTAAACCTAAGCCTAGCCCTAACCCTAACCCTAAACCTAGCCCTAATACTAGTGCTAAACCTATCCCTTACCCTAAGCCAAACTCTAACCCTAAAGCCACCGTAGTTCTAAACCCAATTCTTAGCCTAACCCAAAACCTAACTCTATTATTAGTCCTAACCCTAATTCTCAATCTAGCTCTGTCACCATCCCAAACCCTAACCTTAGCCCTGACCCTTATTCTGACCCTAACACTACCCAAAGTTCTAAACCTGACCCTAACCCTAAACTAACCCCTAACATTGCCACTACCTGTAACCCTATAATTAAAACTTACCTTAACACAAGACCTAGACCTACACATAATCCTTTATCTAGTGATAACTCTAGGCCTAGTTCTAAACAAAAACTTAGTCCTAGCCCTAACAATAACCCTTAACCTAACCCAAACACTAACCCTACCCCTAGACCAAACCCTAGTCCTAATGCTGGCCATAATAAACCTAACCCTAAACCGAACACTGACACTTACCCTAACACAAAACCTAGCTCTAAACTTTATCCTAACAAAAAACATAACCCTAACACTAAACCTAGTCATACCTAACCCTGAAACTAGCCATCACCATAGGCCAAAACCTACCTCTAACTCTATCCATTACCCTAACCCTAACCATAACCCTAATTCTAACCCTAGCACTAACCTTCACACTGACTCTAACCCTAATCCTCATCCTAGTCCAAACACTAGCTCAATACCTAACCCTTAAACTTAACCTAAACCTAACACTAACCCATGGCCTAGACATAAACCTAACCTTAACCCTAGCCCTAATTCTAACCTTAACCCTATCCCTAACCCTATCTCTAAGCCTACATATTACCCTAATCTTAATGATAACCCTAGACCTAACCCTATCTCTAACCCTACCCATTAACCTAACCCTAACCCTAACCCTGATGATAACCCTAGCCTTACCCTAATTTTACCCTAACCCTAACCCTAGACATAACCATAAACCTAACCCTTGCCATAGAGCAAACCCTTGCTCAAACCCTAACCATTACCCTAAACCTAACACTAAACCTATCCCTAACCCTAACATTAAGCCTAAACCTAACCCTAACCCTAACATGACATTAAACCCTATCCAATATCCTAAACCTAATGATAATCCTAGCCCTAACCTTAACACTAACATTGACACTAACTGTAACTATAACCTAGACCTAACCCTAAACCTAACACTTGCCCTAGTGTTAACCATAGCTCAAACTCTAAAACATACCCTAAATCTAAACCTAAACCTAACCCTAGGCCTAACCATAACTCTAGACCTAATAATAACTATAAACTTAGCCCTAACCCTATCTCTTACCCTAAGCACAACCATAACCCTAAGGCTAACCCTAGGCCTAACCCTAACCCTTTTGCTAACTTTAACCCTATCAATTACCCTACACCTAAGATGAACCCTAAACCAAACCTATCATTATCCTAACCAAACCCTAATGCTAATTAAAACTCTAAACCTAAACCCTAACCTAAACCAAACCCAAAACCTAATTCTAACTTTAATAATACCCCTTGCTCTAAACCTGACCCTTCCCTAAACTGAACCCTTACACTACACCTAGCCATAAATCTAACCCTCAATCTATCCCTAACGTAAGCCTAGACCTGACACTAGCCCTAGCCCTAATTCTTGCCATAACCCTAAAACAAAACCTAGCCCTCATCCTAGCCCTAAACCTAGCCTTATTACTAAATCAAACCATAACCCTAGACCTAACAAAAATTCTAACCTTTGGCATAGCCCTAAAACTAGCTGTAACCCCATTCCTTCCCCTAAATGTAACCCTATCCCTAAAACTAAACCTAAGCCTAAACTACACCTAACCCTAATACAAAGACTAGACTAATCCTAGCCCTAATTTAGCCCTAAAACTAACCTAATCCTAGCCCTAAGACTAACACTAACTCTTGCCCTAGTCCTATTTTTATTTCTAATCCTATCCCTTACCATATTCTTATCACTTGCCTTTATATTAGCCCTAAGCCTATCTCTAGCCCTAATCCTATATCTAACCCTAACTCTAAATCTAAACCTAACCCTAAGCTAAACCTCTCACTAACACAAGCCATAATACTAATGCTAATCCTAAAACTAGTCCTAGCCTAGCCCTAGCCCTACAAAACAACTGAGCCCTAGCCCTAAACCTAACCTTTAACATAAACAAAATCCTAAGCCTAATCCTAGCCCAAATCCTAGCTCTAATTCGAGTCCTATTCCTAACCCTAAAACAAACCCTGACCCTGACTCTGACCTTCATACTAACCCTAGCTCTAAACATCACTCAAAACCTAACCTAAACCTAACCCTAGACCTAGCCCTAACCCTAATCCTAAAACTAGTTCTAATTATTACCCTAGTTCTTACATTGGTTATAGCCCAAACCCTCGCCCTAACTTAACCCAAAACCTATCCCTAATCAGAGACCAAACACTACCTTTAACCCTAACCATAACCCTAATTCTAGCCCTAACCCTAAAAGTAGCCCTAATCATAATGCCAGTTCTTAAATTAGCCATAGCCCTAAACCTAATACAAATCCTAGCCCTAATCCAAGGCCTAACCCTAGCTTTAAACCTAACCCTAACCCTGGCCCTAAACCTAACCCTATCCCTAGTCCTAATCCTAGGCTCTAACCGTATTTCTTACACTTAGTCAAACCCTCACCCTATTGCTACCCTAGTTCTAACCCTAATTCTATGCCTACCCTAAAACCTACCTCTATTACTAGTCCTAACCCTAAACCTCATTCTAACTCTAAACTTAACCAAACCCTAACACTAACCCTGATACTTATTCTGACCCTAACACTAAACCTAGGTTTAAACCTGAACCTAAATCTTATCTGAAACCTAACACTAGCCCTACCATTAACCCTAAACCTAAACCTAACAATAACACTAGCAAGAGACCTAAACCTAACCCTAAATGTAGCCATAACGCTAGCCTTAGCCCTAACAATAACTCTTAACTTAAACTAAACACTAACTCTACCCCTAGACCTAACCCTAGTCCTCATTTTTGACATAACCCTAAACCTAATCCTAACCTGAACACTGACACTTACCCTAACAAAAACCCTAGCTCTAAACTTTATCCTAACCCAAAAACTAACCCTAACACTAGATGAACTCTAAATCTAGCCATAACCATAACTCTAGCTCTTACATTATCCATATACCTAACACTAGCCCTAAAACTCACAAAAAACCTAGCCCTAACTACAGCCCTAAACCTAACCCTAAGCATACCTCTAACACTAAACCTAGCCCTAACGCTAACCCTAACCTCATTCTAGCCCTAACCCTAGCTAAAAACCTAAATTTTACCCTAAAATAACCCTAGCACAAACACTAAACCTCATCCTAACTCTAGCCCTAATCCTAACTGTAACCATAGCCCAAACCCTAGCTCTAATTTGATCCATTCACTAACCATAACCATAAAACAAATGCTAACCCTAGCCCTAAACCTAACCCTAACCCTACCCTAGCACAGACTGTAAAACTAACACTTGCTGTAGCCCTAAACCTAGCTCAATCCCTAACCTTTACACTTAATCTAACCCTAACACTAAACCAAGGCCTAAATCTAAACCTAACCACAGCCTTAAATCCTAAACTTAACCCTAGCCCTAATTCTAGCTCAAACCCTACCCATTACTCTAACCCTAAACTTAACGCTAATGATAACACTAGACCTAAAGCTAAACCTACCCTAACCTTAAACATAAACCTTACCCTAAAACTAACAGTGAACCTAACCCTAAACCTAAGCTAGATCAAATACTAACCCTAATCCTAAACCTAAACCTAACTCTA
Source organism: Marmota flaviventris (assembly GCF_047511675.1). NCBI lineage: Eukaryota > Metazoa > Chordata > Mammalia > Rodentia > Sciuridae > Marmota > Marmota flaviventris. The sequence continues at coordinate 60,293 of NW_027288435.1, forward strand.
ACCTAAACCTAAATCTATCTTTAACCTGACATCTAAACCTATTACCCTAACCCTAATGATAACCCTATCCCTAACCGTTACACTAACCATGACCACAACCCTAGACCAAACCATAAATTAATCTTTGCCATAGCAAAAATCCTAGCTCAAACCCTAAACCGTACCCTAAATCTAATCCTAAGTGTTACTCTCGCCCTAACCCTGACCCTAAACCTATCTCTAGCCCTAATCCTAACCATTATCCTAGCCCTAACCTACGTTTAACCCTATAAATTACCCTAACGATAACCATAACCCTAATGCTAACCCTAAGCCTAAACCTAAGCCTATCACAAACCCTAACCATATCGATTATCTTAAACCTAACCTAACCCTAAACCTAACACTATCCATTACCCTAAACCTAATTCTAAGCTTAATGCTAATTTGAGCCTTCACCATAAACCTTAACTTAACCCAAACCCGAAGCCTGACCCTGACCCTACTAATACCCCAGCTAGTAATCTGACCCTTTCCCTAAACGTAACACTTTAATTTGACCTTGCCATAAAACTAATCCTAAAAATATCACTAACTATAAACCTAGACCTGACATTAGTCCTAGCCCTAATTGTTGCCCTAAAATTAACACAAAACCTAGCCCTAATCCTAGCCTTAAATCTAGCCTTAAACCTAAACCTAACCATAACCCTAGCCCTAACCCTAAAGCTAATCATAAAACTACCCCTAACTCTAACCATAGAACTAAAACAAAATCAAGCAACAGGCCTAACACTAACCTTAACTTAAACCAAACCCTAGCACTACACCTAGATCTAACCCTAGCCCTAATTAGAATCCAAATCATAACCTTAAAAATAAACCTGAACCTGACTTATATCCTAACACTCATCCTAGTTCAAAACACGACCCTCACCCTAAACCTACCATAATCCTATCCCTAGACCTAACCCTAAACCTAGCCCTAACCCTAGCTCAAAACCTAACCTTTATGCTAAACATAACCCTAAACCTAACCCTAAACCTAGTTCTAAGACTAACTCTAACCCTAACTCAAGGCATATTCCTAACCACAACTCTAGTTCTAACCCTACCAATTACCCTAACCATAACCCTTACCCTAATGCTAAACCTAAGACTAACCCTAGCCCTATCACTAATACTAACCATATCAATTACCCTAAACCAAACCTGAACCTTAAAACAAATCCTAACTATACCCCAACCCTAACCCGAATGCTAATTTGAGCCGTAAATCTAAATCCTTACCTAAGTCAAAGCCTATCCTTATAATTCCCCAAGCTCTAAACCTAACCCTTATCCTAAACCTAACCCTTAAACTAGACATAGCCATAAGCCTAACCCTAAAACTATCTTTAACCATAACCCTAGACCTGATATTAGCCCTAACACTAATCCTAGCCCTGAATCTAAAACAAACAGTATACCTCATCCTAGGCCTAAACCTAGCCTTAATCATAACCCTTACTCCAACCCTAGCCCTAACCCTAACTTTAACCCTCACCCTATATCTAAACCTAGCTATAACACCATTCTTTACCCTAAACTTAAACCTAACTCTATCCCTACACTAGGCCTAAGCTAAACACTAACCCTAGCCCTAATTCTAACCCTAATTTAACCCTATCCCAAACCCTAACTCTAATTTTAGCCCTATCACTAACTCTCACACTAGCCCTATCCCTACTTCTAACCCTATCCCTTACCATAACTCTAACCCTGGCCCTAACTCTTGCCCTATTATTAATCCTAGCCTAATCCTAGATCTAAACCTAACTATAAATGTAACCCTAACCCTAAGTCTAAGCCTAACACTAACACTAGCCCTAACCCTAATAATAATTGTAAAACTAGCCCTAACCCTAACCCTAGGACTAAAACAAAACCAAGCAATTGACCTAACTCTAAACCTTAACTTAAACCAAACCCTAAACTACTACAAGAACTAATACTAGCTCTAATGGAGTCCTAACCCTAACCTTAAAACTAACCCTGACCCTGACTTATATCCTAATACACACCCTAGCTCTAAACTTGATGCTAACCTTAAACAGAACTCTAACAGTAAACCTAGCCCTAATTTGAGTTCTAACTCAAACCCTAAAACTTACCCTGACCCTGACTCCTAACCTAAAAATAACTCTAAATATCACCCTAACCTTAAATCTAACACTAACACTAGAACTACCCCTAACCCTAACCCTAAAGCTAATCCTAATTGTAACCCTGGTTCTTACATTATCTGTTGCCCTAACCCTAGCCCTAATGCTAACACAGAAACTAGCCCTAATCTGAGCCCTACACCTAGCTTTAACCTTAACCCTAACCCTACCCTTAACACTAGCTCTAACCCTATCCATAACCCTAAGCAAAACCCTAAAACTAATGGTAACCTTAGACCTATCTTTAATCTTCAGCCTAATCAAAACTCTCATCATATTAATAGTTCTAACCCTAGCCCTCATTCTATCTTGAACCCTATCTCAAAACTTAACCCTAACCCTGACTCTTATTCTAACACTAACTTAGGTCTAAACCTGACTCTAACACTAGACCAAACCGTAACATGAGCCCTACCCGTAACCTTATACCTAAACCCGACCCTATCACTATCCCTAGACCTAAACCTAATCCTAAATCTAACCTTAACTCTAGCTCTACACCTAAACAAAATCCTAGCCTTAGCCCTAACAATAACCCTTAACTTAACGAAAAGACTAACCCTACCCCTAGACATAAACCTAGTTCCAATTTTGGCTTTAAACTTAGATTTAGAGTTAGGGTTAGAAATAGGGTTAGGGCAAGGACTAAGGATAGGAAAAGCATTAGTGCTAGGTTTAGGGCTAGGTTTGGGGTTACAGTAGGAATAGGGTTAGAACTAGGGATAGGGCTAGTGTGAGAGTTAGAGTTAGACTTAGCGCTAGGGTTAGGGTTAAGTTTAATTATAAAGTTACCGGTAGGGCCAGTGTTAGGGTTTGCTCTATGCTTAGGTTCAGGTTTAGACCTAGGGTTATTGTTTGTGTCAGAATAAGGGTCAGGGTTAGCGTTAGGGTTTGGGATAAGATTAGAGCTATAAATAGGGCTAGTCAGGACTATTAAAAGGGTTCGGATTTTGGTCAGCCTAATAATTAGGAATAGTTCTAGGGTTACCATTAGAGTTAGAGTTTTGCTTAGGGTAAAGGATAGGGATAGAGCTAGGGTTAGGGTTAGGTTTAGAGTTAAAGCTAGGTTTAGAACTTTAATCAGGACAAGTTTTTGTTGTACGGTTAAGGCTAGAGTTAGGGCAATGGCTAATGAAAGAACTAGGGTTACCGTTAGGGTTGGTTTTAGGGTTAGGGTTAAGGGTAGGTCTAGTGTTAGGGTTGGGTTTAAGGTTAGAGTGATATTTAGAGCTAGGGTTAGTGTTAGGATATGAATGAGGGTCAGAGTTAGGGTTAGGACTCAAATTAGGGATAGGGTTACTGGTAGGTTTCGGTTTAAGGTTAGGATGGGATCTAGAGCCAGAGTGAACGTTAGGTACAAGTCTGTGTCAGGGTTACTTTTAAGGTTATGATTAGGATTCGAATTTAGGGCTAGGGTTAGGTCTAGTTGTAGTGTTATTGTGGTTTAAGATAAGGTTTAGGGTTAGGGCTATTGCTTGGTTTTGTTTTACTGCTAGGGTTAGGGTTAGTGCTATTTTTATGATTAGCGTTAGGGTTAGGGCTAGTGTTACTGTTGGGCTTAAGCTTAGGTTTAGGTTGAGATTTAGATTTAGGGTTATATCTAGGTTTAGGGTTAGGACTGAGGATAGGGCAAGGGTTAGGGCTAGGGTTAGATTATGGTATGTAATAGGGTTAGAACTAGAGATAGGGCTAGTGTGAGTTAGAGTTAGTTTTAGGGCTTGGGTTAGGGAAATGGATAAATTAGGGCTAGGATTAGGGCTATGGTTAGTGTTCAGCTTAAATATAAAGTAGGGTCTGAGTTAGTATTAAGTTTAGGTTAAGGGATAATGTTATAGCTAGGTTTAGAGGTAGGGTGATATTTAGAATTAGGGTTAGAGCTTGGGTTACGGTTAGGGTTATGATTAAGGCTAGGTTTAGTGCTGGGATGAGGGCTAGTGCTTGTTTTAGGGTTAGGGCTATGATTCGGGGTATGGCTAATTTCAGGTCTAGAATTATGTTTAAAGATAATTTTATGTTTAGGATTATGGCTATGTCTAGTGTAAGGGTTAGGTTTAGGGGTAGGGTCAGGTTTAGGGCTAGGGGTATTTTTATGGACAAGGTCTGGGTTAAGGTTTGGGATAGGTTAAGGTCTAAAGTTAGGGATTGAATTAGCGTTAGGTTTAGGGTTAGAGTAATGATAGGGTCAGTATTAGGGCCCAGGTTAGGTTTAGGGTTATGGATAGAAATAGGATTAGAGATAGCTTTAGGTTTAGACCTAGGGTTAGCATTAGGGTTAGGTTTATGTTTATGGTAATGGATAGGGTTAAACTAGGGTTGGGGCTAGTGTTATGGTTATGATTAGGGCTAGGGTTATGATTATGGCTTGGGTTAGGTTTAAAGCTCAGGAAAGTGTTCAGATTATGGCTAGGTTTCAGGTTAATTTAGTGCTATGGTTAGGGTTATGGCTAATGTAAGTAGTAGAGTTACATTTAGGGCTAATTTTAGGGTTAAGGTAAGGGCTAGATTGAGTGTTAGGGTTAGGTTTAAGGTCAGGGTGATGTTTAGAGCTAGGGTTAATATTAGTGTCAGAGTCAGGGTCAGAGTTAGTTTTAGGGTTCGGCTTAAAACTCGAATTAAGTCTAGGGTTAGGGGTAGGTGTATGGTTAGGGTTTCGTTTAAGGATTAGTGTTAGAGCTATGGCTCAGTTTTGTTTTAGGCTAGGGCTAGGGTTAGGGCTAGTTTTAGGATTAGTGTTAGTCTTAGGGCTGGTGTTTGGGTTAGGCTTAGGCTTCAGATTACGGATAAATTTTGAGATAGGTGTTGATCTAAGGTTAGTGCTAGGGCTAAGGATAGGGCAAGGGTTCGGACAATGGTTAGGGCTAGGGTTATGTTTATGGTAAGGAATAGGGTTAGAACTAGTGATAGAGCTTATGTGAGAGAGTTCGTTTTATGGCTAGGTTTAGGGTTATGGTTAGGGATAGGGCTAAATAAGGGCTAGGGTTAGTGTTAGGTTTAGGTCTAGGTTTAGGGTTAGAGTTAGGGTTACTTTTAGTTTAAAGGAATGGGTTATAGCAAGATTGAGGGCTTGGTGAGTGTTAGTATTAGGGTTAGGGACAGGGTTAGGGTTAAGGTTATGATTAAGGCTAGGGTTTAGGGCTAGGATGAGGGCTAGTGTTTGTATTAGGTACAGGGCTAGTATAAGGTCTAGGGCTAATGTCAGGTCTAAGGTTACAATTAGGGATACATTTAGTGTTAGGTTTAAGGCTTGGTCCTGTGTAAGGGTTAGGTTTAGGGTAAGGGTCAGTTTTAGAGCTAAGGTTATTATTAGGGTCAGAATCAAGGTTAGGGTTTGGGTTAGGTTAGGGTTTACATTTAGGGCTCAAATAGCATTAGATTTAGGGTTAGGGTAATGACAGGGTTAGGTTTAGTGTTTAGTTGTGGTTTAGTGTAATGGGTAGTGTTAGGATTAGGCCTAGGGTTAGCATAAGGGTTAGGGTTATCATTAGGGTATTGGATAGAGTTAGACCTAAGTTTAGGGCTAGGGTTATGTATAGAATTAGGGCTTTTGTTAGGTTTAAGTTAAGGGTAAAAGCTAGGATAAGGACTCTGATTAAGGATAGTTTTGGGTTTAGGTTAGGGCTAGGGTTAAGACTATGGCTAATGTACAAAGTAAGGTTATAATTAGGGCTGGTTATAAGGTTAGTGTTAAGGCTAGGTCTAGTGTTAAGGTTAAATTTACAGTTACAATGATTTTATAGCTAGGTTTAGTGTTAGGGTCAGAGTCAGGTTCAGGGTTAGTTTTCAGGTTAGGACTAGAATTAGGGATAGGGTTATGGATAGGGTTAGGGCTAGGTGTAAGGTTAGGGTTTGGTGTAGGTTAAGGGTTAAGATTAGAGCTATAACTCGGTTTTCTTTTAGGGCTAGGGCTGGGGTTAGGGCTAAGATTAGGTCTAGGTTTAGGGTGATGGTAAGGGAAAAGGTTAGAACTAACCTATAGTTCTAAGGCAAGGGTTATAGTTAGTCTTAGGGCTAGGGTTATATTTAGTTTTAGGGATAGGGCTAAGTTAGGTCTGGGATTAGGGCAAATGTTATTGTTAGAGTTAGGCCTAGGGTTGGGGATAGGTTTAGTGTTAGGGTTTGGATCAGGGTTAGGTTTAGGATAAGGAATGAGTTTATACCTAGTTTTAGGGATAGGGTGAGGGTTAGAATTAGGGTTAGGGTTAGGATTATGATGAAGGTGAGGATTATGTCTAGGATGTGGGCTAAGGTTTGTGTTAGGGTTAGGACTAGGATTAGAGCTAGGGCTAATGTCAGGTCTAGGGTTAGAATTAGGGGTAGTTTTAGGGTTAGGTTTATATCTAGGTCTATTGTAAGGGTTAGGTTTATGGTTAGGGTCAGGTTTAGAGCTAGGGGTATTATTAGGGTCTGGGTTAGGGTTTAGGTTAGGTTATGGTTTATGTTTAGGGCTCGAATTAGCATTAGGATTAGTGATAGGTTAACGATAGTTTTAGGTTTAGGGTTCAAATTAGGTGTAGGGTAATGGATAGGGTTAGGGATGGGCATAGGATCAGGGTTTGGCCTAGGGTTAGCATAAGGGTTAGGGTTATCCTTAGGGTAATGCATAAGGTTAGAGCTAGGGTTAGGGCTAGGGTTATGCTTAGGATTGGATCTAAGGTTAGGCTTAGGCTTAGGGTTAGGGCTATGGTTAGCGTTAGGGTTAGCTTTAGGGTTAAATATAGGGTAGGCATTGGATTAGGGCTAGGTGTTGCAATAGTTTACGCTAAGGCTAAATTAAGAACTTGTTATGATTAGGGCTAGTTTTAGGGTTAATGTTAGGGCTAGATATAGTTTCAGGTTTAGCGTGATGTTTAGAGCTAGGGTTAATGTCAGGGTCAGTGTTCAGATTAGGATTATGTTTAGAATTAAAGCCAGAATTAGGACTAGGGTTAGGTCTAGGGGAAGAGTTAGTGTTTGGCTTTATTCTAAGCATTATTATTAGGGCAAGTTCTAGGTTTTTCTTTAGGTCTAGGGCTAGAGTTATGGCTAGATTTAGCATTAGGTTTAGGTCTAGGGCTAGTGTTAGAATTTGGTTTAGGGTTAGGTTCACGTTTAGACCTACAATTAGTATTAGGGTCAGAATAAGGTTCAGGGTTAGGGTTAGGGTTTGGGTTATGTTTAGAGCTTGAATGAGGGCTAGAGTTAGGACTAGTAATAGGATTAAGATTTGGGTTAGGTTAAGGATTAGGGTTAGAATTAGGATTAGAATTAGTGTTAGGGTTTAGCTTAGGGTAAGGGATATATTTAGAGCTAGGGTTAGGGCTAGGGTTAGGGTGAAACCTAGGTTTAGAGCTCAGACTAGGGCTAGTTTTTGTGTTAGGATTAGGGCTAGGGTTAGAGTAACAGCTAATGTAAGAACTAGTTACAATTAGGGTTAATTTTAGGGTTATGATTAGGAGTTAGACCTCTAGTGTTAGGATTAGGTTTAAGGCTAGGATGATATTTAGAGCTAGTGTTAGTGTTAGGTTAGTAGTCAGGGTCAGGGTTAGTTTTAAGGTTAAGGCTGGGACTCAAATTATGGCTAGGTTTACTGTAAGTGTTTGGTTTAAGGTTAGGATGGTGTTTAGAGCTAGGGTGAGTGTTAGGATATGAGTCAGAGTCAGGGTTAGTATTCAGATTAAGATTGGACTCAAATTAGGTGTAGGGTTAAGTCTAGGTGTAGTATTAGGATTTGATTTGAGTTAAGGTTTAGTATTAGGGCTATTGATTGGTTTTGATTTACTGCTAGGGTCAAGGTTAGGGCTAGTTTTACGAGTAGCATTAGGGTTAGGGCTAGTGTTTATGTTAGGCTTAGGCTTAGGGTTAGTGTTAGATTTAGAGTTAGGGATAGATCTAGGGTTATGGCTAGGAATAAGGACAGGGCAAGGTTTATGGCTAGGGTTAGAGCTAGGGTTAGGGTTATGGTAATGGATAGGGTTAGAACTAGGGATAGGGCTAGTGTGAAATTTAGAGTTAATCTTATGGCTAATGGCTATGGTTGGGGTTAGGGATAGGGTTAAATTAGGGATAGAATTAGGGATAGGGTTATTGTTCAGCTTAGGCCTAGCATTAAGTTTAGGGTTAGGGTTAAGTTTAGGGTAAGTATTGGTATTATAGCTAAGTTTAGAGGTTGGGTGAGAGTTAGAATTAGGGTTGGGCCTATGGTTAGGGTTAAGGTAATGATTAAGGCTGGTTTTAGGGATAAGATGAGGGCTAGGTTTTTTTTTTTAGGGTAGGGTTAGGATTAGAGCTAGGACTAATATCATGTCTAGGGTTATGGTTAAAGATATAATTAGGGTTAGGTTTATGGATATAGGTAATGTAAGTGTTATGTTTAGTTTTAGGTCAAGTTTAGAGCTAGGGGTATTATTAGGGTAAGGGCCTTTGTTAGGATTTGGGATAGGTTATGGTTTAAATTTAGGGCTTGAATTAGCATTAAGGATAGGGTTAGGGTAATGATAGGTGAAGTTTAGGGATTAGGTTTGGTTTAGGGTAATGGATAGGGTTAGGATTAGGGATAGGGTTAGATTTAGGCCTAGGGTTATCATTAGTGTTAGGGTTATAGTTATGGCGATAGATTGGGTTAGAGCTAGGTTTAGGGCTAGGGTTATGCTTCTGATTAGGACTAGGGTTAGGGTTAGTGTTAGGGTTAAAGCTTGGGTTAGGTCTTGAATTAGGGCTAGGTTTTGTGTTAGGTTAGTGCTAGGGTTACGGTTATGGCTATTATACTTATCAGGGTTACATTTAAGGCTAAATTTAGGTTTAGGGTTGGGGCTAGGTCCAGTCTTAGGTTTAGGTTTATTGTTAGGGTGATTTTTAGAGGTAGGGTTAGTATTATGGTCGGATTCAGGGTCAGGGTTAGTTTTTGGTTCACCTTAAAACTCGAATTAGGGCTAAGTTTAGGGTTAGGCTTAGGGTTTGGTTTAAGTTAAGGGTTAGGTATAGGGCTATATGTGGGATTTGTTTTAGGGCTAGGGCTAGGATTAGGCCTAGTTTTAGGATTAGCATTAAGGTTAGGCTAGTGTTAGGTTTAGGTTTAGGCTTAGGATTAAAGTTAGATTTAGAGTTAGAGTTAGATATATGTTAGGGATAGAGCTAAGGATACGGCTGGGGTTAGGGCTAGGATTATTGTTCCAGTATGTTATAGGTTTAGAACTAGGGATGGGGCAAGGGTAAGAGTTAGAATTAGTCTTAGGGCTAGGGTTAGGGCTAAGGTTAGGGACAGGCATAAATTAGTGTTAAGCTAGGGTCAAGATTAGGGCTAGTATTAGGGATAGAGTTATGGCTAGGTCTAGTGTTAGGTTTCGATGTTGGTTAGCCTCAGGTTTAGAGATAGGTTTACTGTTAAAGGCAAGATCAGTGTTCAGGTTAGAGTTAGGGTTAGGGTGAAAGCCAGAATTAGGACAAGGTTAGGTTTAGGGGTAGGGTTAGTGTTTGTTTTATGTTAAGGGTTATTGTTAGGGCTAGGACTAAGTTTTATTTAGGTCTAGGGCTAGAGTTATTGCTAGATTTAGGATTTGGTTTAGGTTTAGGGCTAGTGTTAGGGTGAGGTTTAGGTATAAGGTTACAATAGGCTTGTTTCAGGTTTGGTTTAGGGTTAGGTTCAGGTTTAGACCTATAATTAGTGTTAGTGTCAGAATAAGGGTGAAGGTTAGGGTTAGGTTTGGGGTTAGAATTAAAGCTAGAGTGAGTGCTTGTGTTAGGAATAGAAATAGGGTTAGGCTAAGGATTAGGATTAGGACTAGGGTTAGCTTCATGGATAGGGTTTGGCTTAGGGTAAGGAATACAGTTAGGGCTAGAGTTAGGGTTAAGTTTAGGACTAGGGTTAGGGTTAGGGTTAAATCTAGTGTTAGGGCTCAGATTAGGGCTATTTTGGGTTAATGTTAAGGCTAGAGTTAGGGCTAAGGCCAATGTAAGAACTATGTTTACGATTAGGGTTAGTTTTAGGGATGGGATTTGGGCTGGTCTAGTGTCAGCATTAGCTTTAGGGTTAGGGTGATATTTAGAGCTATGATTAGTTTAAGGCCTAGGATTTGAATTAGCGGTAGGGTTATGGCTAGTTGTAGGCTTAGGTTTTGGTTTAGGTTAAGGTTTAGTGTTAGAGCAATGGCTCGGTTTTGTTTTAGGGCTAGGACTAGGGTTAGGGCTAGTTTTAGGATTAGCAATGGTATTAGGGCTAGTGGTAGGGTGAGGTTTAGGCTTAAGTTTAGGGTTAGATTTAGAGTTATTGTTAGATCTATGGTGAGGGCTATGGCTATGATGAGGGCTAAGTTTAGGGCTAAGTTAACGGATAGGGTTTGAAATAAAAATAGGGCTAGGGTGAGAGTGAGTTAGTCTTAGGACTAGGGTTAGGAGTAGGGTTAGGTTTAGAGTTAAATTAGGGATAGGATTAGCACTAGAGTTAGTGTTAGTGTTAGGCTTATTGTTAAGGCTAGGGTTAGGGTTTTTGTAATTGTTAGTGTTAGGGTTAGTTTTAGGGGATGTGATGGGCTTATAGTTAGGTTCAGGGCTCAGTCGAGGGTTAAAATTAGGGATAGAGCCAGGGTGAGGGTTTGGATTAGGATTAAGGCTAGGTTTAGTGCTAGGATGAGGGCTAGGATTTTGGGTTAGGGTAAGGGCTAGAATTAGGGCTAGGACTAATGTCAGGTCTACGGTTATGTTTAGGGTTAGGTTTATGGCTAGGTCTAGTGTAAGGGTTAGGTTTAGGGTAAGGGTCAGGTTTAGAGCTGGGTGTGTTATTAGGGTCAAATTCCAGGTTATGGTTAACTTTAGGTTAAGGATTAGGGTTAGGGCTCAAATTAGCATTAGGTTTAGGGTTAGAGTAATGAATAGGATTAGGTTTAGGGTTCAGGTTAGGTATAGAGTAATGTATATACCGTTAGTTTTAGGGATAGTGCTAGGTTTAGGCCTGGGCTTAGCATTTGGAATAGGCTTATGTGTAGGGTAATGGATAGAGTTAGTGCTAGTGTTATGGATTGGGTTAAAGTTAGGATTAGGACTAGTGTTAGGGTTAGGCGTAGGGTTATTGTTAGGGTTAGGTTTAGGTTAAGTTAGGTTCGGGCTAGGGCGAGGTTTAGGGTTACAGTCAGGGCTATGGTTAGAATTAGGGTTAGAGTTAGGGCTAGGGTTAGCATTAGTGTTAGGGTTATATTTAAGGTAATGGATAGAGTTTGAGGTGGGATTTGTGCTAAGGTTACATTTAAGATTAGGGCAAGGGTTAGGGTTAGGGTTAGGGTTAGGTTTACATTTAGGGTAAGAGTTAGAGTTTGAGCTAAGTTTAGGGCTAGGCAAATGTGAGGGTTAGGGCTAGGGCTAAGGTTAGGATTAAGCTTACAGCTAGTTTTAGTGCTACATTTATGGCTAGGTTTTGGGAGGAGGTTTATGGGTAGTGTTAGGACTATGGGTAATGTAAGAACTAGGATTATGGTTATGGCTAGTTTTAAGGTTAGGGTTATGGATATGTCTAGTGTTAGGGAATGTTTTGGGTTAGGATAAGGTTTAGAGCTAGGGTTTATGTTAGGCTAAGGGTCAGTGTTCAGGTTAGCATTGGATTTACGGTTAGGAGCACAATTTTACATGGGTTAGTTCTAGGGGTATTTTTAGTCATTGCGTTAGACTAATGGTTGTTGTTAGTGCTGGAGCTAGGTTTATGTTTAGGGCTATGGCTAGAGTTACGGCTATATATAGGATTAAGTTTAGGTCTAGTGTTAATGTTACAGTTAGGTTTAGGCATACGTTTACCCATAGGGCTAGGGTTAGTGTTTGTTTTAGGGTTAGGGTCAGGCTTAGACCTAGGGTTAGTGTTAGGATCAGAATAAGGGTAAGGGATAGGCTTAGGGTGTGGGTTAGGGTTAGAGATAGAATGAGGCCTAGGGTTAGGACTAGTAATAGAGTTAGGGTTTGGGGTAGGCTAAGGATTAGGCATAGGACTAGGGTAGGATTAGGGTGAGGGTTGGCATAGGGTAAGGGATAGGGTTAGAGCTAGGGTTAGGTTTAGGTTTAGTGTTAGTGTTAGGGTTAAAGCAAGGGTTAGGATTCAGATTAAGGCTAGGTTTTCTGTTAGAATTAGGGCTATTGCTAATGTAAGTCCTGGCATTATGATTAGGGCTAGTTTTAGGATTAGCGTTAGGGCTAGGTTTAGTGTTCGGGCTAGGTTTAGGGTTAGGGTGATGTTTAGAGCTAAGGTTAGTTTCAGGTTCAGAGTTAGGGTCATTATTAGTTGTACAGTTAGGTTTAGGACTCAAATTAGGGCTAGGGTAAGGGCTAGGCGAAGTGTTAGGTTTTGGTTTAGGTTAAGGTTTAGGATTAGATTAGAGCTGTAGCTCAGTTTTACTTGAATGCTATGGCTATTGTGAGGGATAGTTTTCAAATTAGGATTAGGGCTAGTGTTAGGGTGAGGATTAGGTTTTAGATTAGGGTTAGATTTAGAGTGAGGGTTAGATCTAGGTTTAGGGCTAGGGCTAAGTTTGGGGATAGGGTTAGGGCTAGGCTTTGGGTCATGGTAACAGATAATGTTAGAACTAGGGCTAGGGCTAGGTCAAGAGTTAGCATTAGTCTTAGGACTCGGGATATGATTAGATTTAGGGTTAAGGCTAAATTAGGTTTAGGATTAGAGCTAGGTTTAGTATTAGGTCTAGGCCTTGGTTTAGGGCTAGGGTTAGAATTCGGGTTAGGGTATGGTATAATATTATAGCTAGGTTAAGGGCTAGGGTGAGGCTTCACTTTAGGGTTAGGCCTAGTGATGTGGTTAGGGTTTGGATTAAGGCAAGGTTTAGGGCCAGGATTAGGCCCTTTTTTTAAGCATAAGGGTTAACATTGGGGCTAGGACTAATGTTAGGTCTAGGGTTATGGTTAGGGATAGTTTCAGGGTTAGGTTTATGGCTATGTATAGTGTAAGGTTTAGGTTGGGAGTTAGGGCCACTTTTGGAGATAGGGGTATTATTAGGGTCAGGATAATGGTTAGGGTTTTTTTTTAGGTTAAGGTTTAGGGTTAGGGCTCAAATTAGGTTAGGATTATGTTTAGGGTTAGGTTAATGGATATGGTTAGGTTTAGGGTTCAGTTTAGTTTTATGGTAATGAATAAGATTAGGATTATGGATAGAGTTAGGGTTATCTTAGTATTAGTATTAGGTTTAGGGTTAGGGTTAAGGTAATTGATAGGATTAGAGCTAGAGTTAGGGCTAGGGTTATGGTTAGGATTAAGGCTAGGGTTAGGATTAGGTTTAGAGTTAGGTTAGGGTTAAAGCTGGTGTTAGGGTTAGTGTTAGGGCTAGGTTTTAGATTAGGGTAGGGTTAGGGTAGGGCTATGGCTAATATAAGAACTAGGGTTACGATTAGGGCTAGTTTTAGGGTTAGAGTTAGAGCTAGGTCTAGTGTTAGGGTTAGGTTATGATTAGAGTGATGATTTGAAATAGGGTTAGTGTTAGGATCAGAGTCAAGTTCAGTTTTAGTTTTAGGGTTATTGATAACATTAGAAATAAGTCTAGAGTTATGGGTAGGTGTAGTGTATGGTTTTTGTGTTAGGGTTAGGGCAAGAATTAGGGCTAGGTCTAATGTCTGGTCTGAGATTACAGTTAGGTTAGTGTTAGGGTTAGGGCTAGGGCTCAGTTTTGTTTTAGAGCTACAGCTAGGTTTAGAACTACTTTTAGGATTAGTGATAGTGTTAGTGCTAGTGGTAAGGTGAGGTTCAGGCTTAGGTTTAGGGTTATATTTAGAGTTATGATTAGATCTAGGGTTAGGACTTGGGCTAGGTTTAGGAGTTAGGTTAGGGCTAGTGTTAGGGTTATGGTAACAGATAGAGTTAGTACTAGAAATAGGTCTAGGGCAAGAGTTAGAGTTAGTCTTCGGGGTAGGGTTAAAGTTAGGGTTACGATTAGCACTAAATTAGGGCTGCAATTAGAACTAGGGTTAGTGTTAAGTTTAGGGTTAGGGTTAGCGTTAGTGTTAGTGTTGGATTAGGATTAGGGTTAGGGTTAGGGGAAGGGATGTGTTTATACCTAGGATCAGAACTAGGGCGAGGGTTGAAATTAGGGACTGGGATAGGGTTAGGGTTCAGGTTAGGATGAAGGCTAGGTTTAGGGCTAGGCTGAGGGCTTGGGTTTTTTTTTAGGTTTAGGGCAAGAATTAGATATATGGCTAATGTCAGTTAGGGTTACGCTTAGGGTAGTGTTAAGTTTAGGTTTATGGCTAGGTCTATTATAAGTGTTAGGTTTCGGGAAAGGGGGGGGTTAAAGCTAGGTGTATTGTTAGGGTATGTGTCTTGTTTAGGGTTTGGTTTAGTTTATGGTTTAGGTTTAGGGCTTGATTTAGCATTAGGGTTAGGGATTGGGATAGAGTAATTAATATGGTTAGTTTTAGTGTTCAGGTTAGTTTTAGGAAATGGATAGGGTTAGTGTTAGAGATAGGTTTAGATTTAGGCCTAGTGTTAGCATTTGGATTAGGCCTATGTTTATGGTAATGGATAGGTTTAGGGCTAGGATTATGGTTAGGATTAGGGCTAGGGTTAGGGTTAGGGTTAAGCCTAGGGTTAGTGTTAGGGTTAGGTTTAGAGTAAGTGTTAGGGTTTGAGGTATGATTAGGGCTAGGGCAATGGTTAGGCTTAGTGTGACATCTAGGTTTAGGGTTAGGGTTAAGTTTAGAGCTAGGTTTAGCATTAGGGTTAGGGTTATGTTTAGGGTAATGGATAGAGTTAGAACTAGGGTTTGGCCTTGGTTATGGTTAGGATTAGGATTAGGTTTAGGGTAATGGTTAGGATTAGGTTTAGGTCTAGATTTATATTTGGGCAAGGGTTAATGTTTTTTCTAGGATTAGGGTCAAGGCAAGGGGTAGGGTTAGTGTTAGGTCTAGGGTTATGGTTAGGGTTATGCTTAGAGCTAGGTTTTGTGTGAGGTTTGGGGCTAACATTAGGGCTATATGTAATGTAAGACTAGAGTTAGGGTTATGGCTAGGTCTATTGTTAGGGTTATGGCTAGATTTTGGGTTAGCATAAAATTTAGAGCTAGGATCTGTGTTTTAGAAAGGGACAGTGTTTGGGTTAGGGTTATGACAGGCTTAGGTCTAGAAGTAGAGTAGTGTTTGGGTTAGGTTAAGGGTTATAGTGAGGGCTAATGCTAGGTTTTTCTTTAGGTCTAGAGCTAAAGTTAAGGCTAGATTTTGAATTAGGTTTAGATCTATGGATAATGGTAGAGTTAGGTTTAGGTATAAGCTTACTAGTAGGGCTAGTGTTAGGGTTTGGTTTAGCATTACAGTCAGGTTTAGACCTCTGGTTTGTGTTATGGTCAGAATAAGGGTCAGGGTTAGGTTTATGGTTTTGGTTAGGGTTAGAGCTAGAATTAGATCTAGGGTTAGGACTATTAATAGGGTTAATATTTGTTTAGCCTAAGAATTAAGAATAGGTCTAGGGTTACCATTAAGGTTAGGGTTTTGCTTAGGGTAAGGGATAGATTTAGACATAGGTTTAGGGCTAGGGTTATGGTTATGGTTAGAATTAAAGCTAGGTTTAGAGCTCAGATTAGGGCTAGTTTTTGTGTGAGGTTTAAGGCTAGGGTTAGGGCAATGACAAATATAAGAACTTGGGTTACAATTAGCGTTAGTTTTAGGGTTAGGTTAGGGATAGGTAAGTGTTAGGGTTAGGTTTAAAGTTAGACTGATATTTATAGCTAGAGATAGTGTTAGGATATGAGTCAGGTCAGGGTTAGTTTTACGGTTAGAGTTAGGACTTGAATTAGGGCTAGGGTTAGGGCTAGGTGTAGCATTTGGTTTTGGTTTAGGTTAAGCTTTAAATTCGGGGCTATTTCTCAGTTTTGTTTTAGAGCTAGGGCTATGGTTTGGGCTAGTTTTAAGATTAGCGTTAGGTTTAGGACTAGTATTATGGTTAGGTTTAGTCTTAGGTTTAGATTTAGATTTAGAGTTAGGATTAGATCTAGGGTTAGGTCTAAGGCTAAGGATATGGGTAGCATTAATTCTAGGTTCATAGCTAGGATAGGGTTATGATAAAAATAGGATTAGAACTAGGGATAGGGCCTGGGCGAGAGTGAGAGTTCGTCTTAGGGCTAGGCTTAGGGTTTGGTTAGGTATAGGGCTTAATTAGAGCTAGGAATAGGGCTAGGTTTATGTTTATGTTAAGGCCTAGGGTTAGTTTTCAGCTTAGGGTTAGGTTTAGTGTAAATGATGGGGTTAAAGCTAGGTTTAGGGCTAGGACGAATGTTAGAATTAGGGTTAGGGCTAGAGTTTCATTAGAGTTATGATTAATGCTAGGTTAAGGGCTAGAATGAGGGTTAAGGTTTGTGTTTTGGTTAGGGCTAGGATTAGTGTTAGGGCAAATGTCAGTTCTTGGGTTATTGTTAGGAATAGTTTTAGGGTTAGGTTTATGGTTATGTTCAGTGTAAGGGTTAGATTTAGGGTAAGGGTCAAATTTAGAGCTAGGGGTATTATTAGGGTCAGGGTCATATTTAGATTTTGTTTAGGTTAGGTTTTAGGGTTAGGGCTCAAATTAGCATTAGGATTTGTGTTAGGGTAATGATAGGGTTAGGTTTAGGGTTCAGGTTAGGTTTAGCATAATGGATAGGGTTATGGTTAGGCATAGGGTTAGATTTAGGCCTAGGTTTAGCATTAGAATTAGGGCTATGTTAAGGGTAATTGATAGGGTTAGAGCTAAATTTAGGGCTAGGGTTATGGATAGGATTAGGGCTAGGGTTTGTGGTTATGGTTAGGGTTAGGGTTATGGTCTGTGTTAAGTTTAGGGCTAGGATTACAGCTAGGGCAATTGTCAGGTCTATGGTTAAGTTAGGAATAGTTTTAGGGTTAGGTTTATGGCTAAGGCTAGTATAAGGTTTAGGTTTAGGGGTAGGGTCAGGGTTAGAGCTAGGTATATTATTACGGGAATCATCAGAGTTAGGGTTTGGCTTAGGTTAAGTTTAGGATTAGGGCTCAAATTAGCATTAGTGTTAGGGTTAGGGTAATGATAGGGTTAGGTTTAGGGTTCAAGTTAGGTTTAGGTTAATGAATAAGGTTAGGGTTAGCTATAAGGTTAGGGTTAGGCCTATTGTTAGTATTAGGGTTATGGTTAGGCTTAGGGTAATGGATAGAGTTAGAGCTAGTGATAAGGCTAGGGTTTTGTTTAGGATTCTGGCTAGGGTTACGGTAAGGTTTAGGGCTAGGTTTTGGGTTAGTTTAAATCTAGGGTTAAGTCTCAAATAAGGGCTAGGTTTTGGTTTGGGTTAGGGCTAGGGTTTGGGCTATGGCTAATGTATGAACTAGTGTTATAGTTTTTGCCAGTTTTAGGGTTAGTGTTAGGGTGATGTTTTGAGCAAGGGTTATATTTAGGGTCAGATTAAGGGTCAGGGTTAGTTTTAGTGTTAGGTTTAGGACTCGTATTAGGGCTAAAGCTAGTGCTAGGTGTAGGGTTAGGTTTTGGTTTAGGTTAAGGGTTATGGTTAGGGCTATGTCTCAGTTTTGTTTTAGGGATAGGTATAAGGTTAAGGCTGGATTTTGGATTAGCATCATGGTTAGGGCTAGTTTTAGAGTGAAGTTTAGGCTTAGGGTTAGGGTTAGATTTAGAGTTAAGATTGACCCAAAGTTAGGGCTCATGCTAGGGTTAGGTCTAGGGTTACGGTTATTGTAAGGACTATGGTTAGATCTAGGGATACATCTAGGGTGAGAATTAGAGTTATTTTTAGGAGTAGGCTTATGGTGAGGGTTAGGGTTACTGCTAAATTAGGGCTAGGATTAGGACCTGGGTTAGTATTAGGTTTAAGCCTAGGGGTTGGGCTAGGGTTACGGTTAGCACTGGAGTTAGGGTTAAGTTTAAGAGAATGAGTGGGGTTATAGCTAGGTTTAGGGCTAGCATGAGGGTTAGAATTAGGATTAGGCCTTGAGTTATGGTTCTGTTTAGGATTAAGGCTAGGATTAGGGCTAGAATAAGGGTTAGGTATTCTGATAGGATTAGGGCTAGGTCTCGGTCTAGGGATAATATCAGGTCTAGGGTTATGGTTAAGGATAGTTTTAGGGTTAGGTTTTGGCTAGTTCTATTGTAAGGGTTAGGTTTACGTTAAAGGTCAACTTTAGAGCTATGGTTATTATTAGTGTCACGGTCAGGGTCAGGGTTAGTGTTTGGTTTACATTAAGGTTAAGGTTTAGGGCTCAGATTAGCATTAGGGTTAGGTTTAGAGTTAAGGTAATGGAAGCGTTTCCTTTAGGTTTTAGTTAAGGTTTAAGGTAACGGATGGGTTAGGTTTCAGCAATCGAGTTAGGGTTAACATTAGGGTTAGGGTTATGTTTGGTGTAATGGATAGTTTTAGAGCTAGGGTTAGGGCTAGGTTATGGTTGAGATTAAGTCTAGGATTAGGGTTAGGTTTAGAGGTAGGGCTAGGGTTTGGTTTAGGTTAAGTGTTAGGGTTAGGGTAAGTGTTAGTTTAATGTTAAGGTTATGGTTAGGTTAGTATAAGTGTTAGTGTTTGAGCTAGGGTTAGGTATAGTGCGAGTGTTAGGTTTGGGTTTAGTTCTAAGTACGATATTATGGTTAGAGTTAGGTTTAGTGTTAAGGATAGGGTTTTTATTAGGGTTAGGATTAGGGTTAGGTTAATGGATTTGATTAGAGCTAAATTTCGGGCTAGGGTTAGGTTAAGATTAGGGCTAGGGTTAGGATTAGGATTTAGGATAGGGCTAGGGTTATGTTTAGTATAAGGGTTAGGCTTTGAGCTAGGGTTAGGTATAAAGAGAGGGTTAGGGTTAGAGTTAGTGTTGGGTTACGGCTAGGCTTAGGTTTATGCTTAGAGCTAAGTTTAGGCTTAGGATTAGCTCTAGGTTTTGTGTTAGGTTTAGGTCTAGGGTTAGGACTATGGGTAATGTAAAAGATAGGGTTATATTTAGGGCTAGTTTTAGGTTTAGGGTTATAGCTAGGTCTAGTGTTAGGTCTAGGTTTTGGGTTAGTGTCAGGTTTAAAGCTAGTTTAAGTGTTAGGATCAGGGTCAGTGTTCGGATAGGGTTAGGTTTAGGGTTAGAGCCATAATTAGGACGAGGGGTAGATCTAGGGAAAGGGTAAATGTTTGGTTTAGGTTAAGGGTTATTGTTAAGGCTGGTGCTAGGATTTTGTTTAGGTCTAGGGATAGAGTTATAGCTATATTTAGGATTAGCTTTGGGTCTAGGTATAGTGTTAGGCTTAGGCATAAGTATAGGGTTACTGGTAGGTCTAGTGATATGTTTTGGTTTAGGTTTTAGGATCAGGTTTACACCTAGGGTTACTTTTAGGGTCAGATAAGGGTCAGGGTTAGGTTTAGAGGTAGATTGAGGGCTAAGGTTAAGACTAGTATTATGGTTAGAATTTAAATTAGTCTAAGGATTAGGATTAGGACTAGGATTAGCATTTGGGTTAGGGTTTGGCTTAGTGTAAGGGATAGAGTTAGAGTTAGGGTTAGGGCTAGTCTTAGGGTTAAGGTTAGGCCTAGTATTAGGGTAAAAGCTAGGGTTAGGGCTCAGATTAGGTGTAGAATTTGTGTAGGTTTAGGGCTATGGTTAGGACAATGACTAATGTATGAACTAGGGTTATGATTAAGGCTAGATTTAGGATTAGTTTAAGGCTAGATATAGTGTTAGAGTTAATTTAATCTTAGGGTGATGTTTAGAGCTAGGATTTGTGTTAGGGTCAGCATCAGGGTCAGAGTAATTTTTAGAGTTAGGGTCAGGGCAAGGTGTAAGGTTTGGGTTTGGATTAGGTTAATGGTTTGGGTTAGGGATGTGGCTTGGTTTTGTTTTATGGCTAGGGTTAGGGCTAGGGCAAGTTTTAGGGTTAGCATTATGGTTAGGGTTAGTGTTAGGGTTTGGTCTGGCTTATGATTATAATTAAATTTAGAGTTAGGTTTAGATTTAGAGTTGGTTTAGATCTAGAGTTAGGATAGGGCTAAAGATAGAACTAGGGCTAGGGCTAGGGCAAGAGTTCTAGTTAGTCTTAGGGCTAGGGTTAGGGTTAGGATAGGATTAAATTAGAGCTAGGATTAGTGCTAGGCTTAGTGTTAGTATTAGGCCTAGGGTTAGGGTGGGGGTAAGGGTTAGGTTTAGGGTTGTGGTTAGGTTTGTGGTAAGGGATGGGGTTATAGTTAGTTTAGGGCTAGTGTGAGGGTTAGAATTAGGGTTAGGGCTCGGGTTATGGTTCGGGTTAGGATTAAGGCTAGGTTTAGGGCTAGGATTATGGTTAGGGCTAATTTCAGGTCTAGGGTTATGGCTAAAGATAGTTTAAGTTTAGGTTTATGGCTATGCCTTCTGTAAGCATTAGGTTTAGGGTTAGGGTCAGGTTTAGAGATAAGGGTATTATTAGGGTCATGGTCACGACTAGTGTTTTGGATAGGTTAAGGTTTAAATTAGGACTCGAATTAGCATTAAGATTATGATCCGTAATGATAGGGTTAGGTTTAGTTTTCAGGTTAGATTTAGGGTAATGGATAGGGTGAAGGTTAGGGATAGGGTTAGGTTTAGGCCTAGGGTTATGGTTATGGTTAGGGTAATGGATAGGGTTAGAGCTAGGGTTATAGCTAGGGTTATGGTTACAATTAGTGATAGGTTTAGAGTTAGGTGTAGGTTTAAAGCTAAGTTTAGGGCTCAGAATAGGGCTAGGATTTGGGTTAAGTTAGGGCTAGGGTTAGGTTTATGGCTGATGTAAGTACTAGGGTTATGATTAGGGCTAATTTTAGTGTTAGGGGTTAGAATTAGGTCTAGTGTTAGGTTTAGGTTTAGGGTTAGGATGATGTTTAAACCTAGGGTTAGTTTTAGGGTTCAACTTACTACTCGGATTATTGCTAGGGTTAGGGCTAGGTGTAGGATTGGATCTTGGTTTATGTTAAGGGTTAGGGTTAGGTCTATGGCTCAGTTTGGTTTTAGTGCTAGGGATAGGGTTAGGACTAGTATTAGGATTAGCCTTAGGGTTAGGGCTAGGGTTAGGTGTAGGCTTAGGCTTATTGTTAGGGTTAGATTTAGAGTTAGAGTTAGATCTAGGGTTATGGCCAGGGATATAAATAGGGCTAGGGTTAGACCTATGGTTCAGGCTAGGATTAGGCTTCCTGTAATATATAGGGTTAGAACTAGAGTTAGGGCTAGTGTGAGAGTTAGAGGTAGTCTTTGGGCTAGGGTTAGAGTTAGGGATAGGGCTAAATTAGGGCTATGATTAGGGCTATGGTTGGTGTTAGGTTTAGGCCTAGGTTAGGGTTAAGGTTATAATTAAGGCTATGTTTAGGGATAGGATAAGGACTAGGGTCTGTGTTAGGGCTAATGCTAGGATTATGGCTAGGGCTAAAGTCAGGTCTAGGGTTATGGTTAGGGATAGTTTTAGGATTAAGTTTATGTCTAAATCTAGTGTAAGGGTTAGGTATAGGGTAATAGGCAGGTTTAGAACTAGGGTAATTATTAATGTCAGGGTCAGTGTTGGGCTTTGTTTAGGTTTCACTTTAGAGTTAGGGCTCAAATTAGCATTAGGGTTAGCATTAGGATAATGATAAGATTAGGTTTAGGGTTCAGGTTAGGTTTAGTGTAATTCACAGTTTGGGGGATAGTGATAAGGTTAGGGTTAGGCCTAGGGTTGGCATTAGGGTAAGGATAATGTTTAGGGTATTGGATACAGTTAGAGTGAAGTTTAGAGATAGTTTATGGTTAGGAATAGGTCTTGAGTTAGGGTTAGGAGGAGGGTTAGAACTATGGTTAGGTTTAGGGTAATGTTTAGCATAACGGTTAGGTTTTGAGCTATGGTTAGTGCTAGGCTGGGAGTTAGCTACAGGGTTAGATCTAGGAATAGGATTACCATAGGTTTTGGGTTAGAGTTAGGGTAAGAGTTAGACCTAGGAATAGTGGTAGGGTCAGTATAAGGATATGTCTAGGTTTAGTGTTAGGGTTTGGTTTAAATTAGCGTTAGGGCTATTTCTTGGTTTTAGTTTAGTCCTAGGGTTAGGTTTAGGGATAGTGTAAGTGTTAAGCTTAGGCTTAGGGTTAGGGCTACATTTGGAGTTAGGGTTAGATCTAGGGTTAGAGCTGGGACTAAGGATACGGCAAGGGTTAGGTGTAGGGATAGGGTTATGGTAGGGAATAGGGTTATGGTAAGGGTTAGAGTTAGAACTAGGGATAGGTATAGGGCGAGAGTTAGAGTGAGTCTCAGTTCTAGGCTTAGTGTTAGGGTTAGAGATAGGACTAAATTAGTGCTAGGATTAGGGCCAGGTTTATTGTTTGACTTAAGACTAGAGTTAGGTTTAGGTTTAGGTTTGAGATTAGGGTAAGATATGGCATTATAGCTAGGTATAAAGGTAGGGTGAGGGTTAGAATTAGGGTTATGAGTAGGGTTAGGGTTAGGGTCATGATTAAAGCTAGGTTTAGGGCTAGTATGAGGGCTAGGGTTTGTTTTAGGTTTAGGACTAGGATTAGGGCTAAGGCTAATTTCAGGTCCAGAATTATGGTTAAAGATAGTTTTAGGGTTAGGATTATGGCTACATCTAAAGTAAGGGTTAGGTGTAGAGTTATGTTCAAGTTTAGAGCTAGGGGTTTTATTAGGGTCAAGGTCAGTGTTAGGGTTTGGGATAGGTTAAGGTTTAAAGTTAGGGCTTGAATTAGTGTTAGTGTTAGGTTTAGTGTAATGATAGGTTAAGTTTAGGTTCAGGTTAGGTTCAGGGTAATAGATTGCATTAAGATTAGGGATGGGTTTAGGTTCATGCCTAGGTTTAGCATTAGGTAATGGTTTTGGTTATGGTAATGGATAGAGTTAGATATTGGTTTAGGGCTAGGTTTATGGTTATGAATAGGGCTAGGTTTAAAGCTAGGATTAGGGTAGGTTTTGGGTTAAGTTAGGGATAGGGCTAGGGATAGGGCTAATGTGAGTTCTATGATGAAGTTTAGGGCTAGTTTTAGGGTTTTAGGGCTAGAGTTATTATTAGGGTTAGGTTTAGGGTTAGGGTGATGTTTATATCTAGTAGTGTTAGGGTCAATGTCAGGTTCAGGGTTAGTTTAAGGGTTCAGCTTACAACTCATATTAGGGTTAGTGTTAGGGCTAGGTTTAAGGTTAGGGCTTGGTTTAGGTTAAGGGTTAGTGGTATAGCTATAGCTCAGTTTTGTTTTAGGGCTAGGGCTAGGGTTAGTGCTAGTTTCAGGATTAGTGTTATGGTTTGGGCTGGTGTTAGGGTTTGGCTTAGTCTTCAGGTTAGGGCTCGATTTAGAGTTAGGTTTTGTCTAAAGTTAGTTCTAGGGCCAAGGATAGGGAAAGGGTTAGGGCTAGGGTTAGGGTTACGGTAAAGCTTAGAACAAGTGAAAGGTCTAATATGAGAGTTAGAGTTAGTCTTAGAACTAGGGTTAGGGATAGGGCTAAATTATGGCTAATATTAGGGCTAGGGTTAGTGTCAGGGTTAGGCCTAGAGTTTGGGTTAGGGTTGTAATTAAGGCTATGTTTAGGGCTAGGATAAGGGCTAGGGTTTGTGTCATGGTTAGGGCTAGAATTATGGCTAGGGCTAATGTCAGGTCTAGGGTTACAGTTAGTGATAGTTTTAGGGAAATGTTTACAGCTAGGTCTATTGTACTGGTTAGGTATAGGGTAAGAGTCAGGTTTTGAGCTAGGGGAATTATTAGGGCCAGGGTCAGTGTTAGGGCTTGGTTTAGGTTTGAGTTTAGGGTTACAGCTTGAATTAGAGTTAGGTTTAGGGTTAGGGTAAAAATAGGGTTAGATTTAGGGTTCAGGTTAGGTTTAGGGAAATTGATAGTTTTGGGGATAGTGACATGGTTAGGTTTAGTCCTATGGTTATCATTAGGGTAAGGGTTATGTTTAGGGTAATGGATACAGTTAAGGTTAGGGCTAGGATTATGGTTAGGATTAAGTCTTTGTTTAGGGTTAGGGTGAGGGTTAGGATTAAGGCTAGGTTTACAGCTCGGATAAGGGTTTGTGTTAGGGTTAGGGCTAGAATTATGGCTAGGGCTAAGGTCAGGTCCAGGGTTACTGTTAGGAATAGTTTTACAGAAAGGTTTATGGCTAGGTCTATTGTAAGTTTTAGGTAGAGGGTAAGAGTCAGGTTTAGGGCTAGGGGAATTATTTTGACCAGGGTCAGTGTTAGGGCTTAGTTTAGGTTTGAGTTTAGGGTTACAGCTCGAATTAGGGTTAGGTTTAGGGTAAAGATAGGGTTAGGTTTAGGGTTCAGGTTAGGTTTATAGTAATTGATATTTTTGTGGATAGTGATAGGGTTAGGGTTAGTCTTAGGGTTAGCATTAGGATAAGGGTTATGTTTAGGGTAATGGATACAGTTATATTAAGGTTAGGGCTATGGTTATGGTTAGGATTAGATCTTGGGTTAGGGTTAGGGTGAGGGTTAGGATTAAGATGAGGGTTTTGGCTCAGATGAGGATTTGTGTTAGGGCTAGGGCTGGGATTAAGGCTAGGTCTAATATCAGGTATAGCATTACAGTAAAGGGTAGTTGTAGGGTTTGGTTACGAACAGGTCTACTGTGAGGGTTAGGTTTAGGGTAAACGTCAGGTTTAGAGCTAGATGTGTTATTACGGTCAGGGTCAGGATTAGGGATTGGTTTTGGTTAGGGTTTAGAGTTAAGGCTTTAATTAGCATTAGGTTCATAGTAATGGATATGGTTAGGTTTAGGGTTCAGGATAGGTTTAAGGTTTTAAATAGCCTTAGGGATTGCTATATTGTTAGGTTTATTCCTATTTTTAGCATTTGGTTAGGCTTAACTTAGGGTAAAATATAGGATTACAGCTAGCTTTAGGGCTATGTTTATGGTTAGGATTAGGGCTAGTGTTAGGGTTAGGGTTAGGGTTATGTTTAGGCCTAGGGTTAGGGTTAGGTTTAGGGTAAATGTTAAGGTTGGAGCTAGAATTAGGGGTTGGGAGAGGTTTAGGATTAGAGCACTCTAGGGTAAATGATAGGGTTAGGGCTACGTTTATCATTAGGGTTAGGGTTAGAGTTATGGTAATGGATACAGTTAGATCAAGGCTTTGTCCAATGGTTACAGTTAAAATTAGGGTTAAAGTTAGGGTTAGGGATAGGGCTATGTTAAGGTTTAGGGTTAGGATTAGGGCTCAGTTTTGAGGTAGAATTAGGGTTAGAGTTACTTTATTCAAATTTCTTTGATACAATCCAGGTTTCATCTTTAAATAATCTTACTCTATTTCCCAGATTTAGGCCTTTTGGTTCAACTGTTTTGTGTCTGAAACAGTTAATGTTTTCATTTTACTTCATTTTGACCTATATGAGTACATGTAAATGGACCTGGAAATAAAATAGAGCTTATGCTAGCTGCTTGAAACTGCACACACACCCTCAATTCTTTGTGGGGGACACTCTGGTATGTTCCTTATGAGTGTAGGCCTAAGCTGAAACATGCAAAGACAACTTTATCCAAGAGCCCTTTAGGAGAAAGCAGGAAATATGCATGCACTGAAATTCCGCCCATAATTATTTTGTCAGATTTGTTTGATACTGAGTAGGATTCATTATTTAGCTTGCCCCACAAAGCTCTCCAAGTGTGCGACTTCTAGGATCAATGGTTCTCTAATCAGGTTGGGGTTAGTGTTAGGTTTATGGTTAGGGCTAGGTTTAGATGTAGTGTTAGGGTGAGAGTAAGTTTTGTACAAATTAGTTTGATACTTGGAAGGAGTCATCATTTACCTAGCCTTAATATGTTCCTCATGTTTGGGCCTTCTCATTTCAATGGTTTGCTAACAGGGACACTCTGTATTTTAAGGTTTCACTTCATATTGACCTATATAGGTAAATGAAAATGGAGGTTGAAATCAAACCGTGTTGGTGCTAGCTGCTTGAAACTTCAAACACTGAATCAGTTCTCTGTGGGAACTCTCTGGTTCTTTGTGAAAGTAGCCCTATGATGAAGATGGCAAAAACAACTTTATCTGAGAGCCGTTTAGCAGAAAACAGAGAAATATGCATGAACTGAAATACCACCTCAATTATTTGGTCATATTTCTTTGATACTGCATAGGATTCATTTGATAGCTTAGCCTACTAGGCTTCCCAAATTTGGGAATTCTAGGATCATCAGTTTTTCAATCAGGTTAGGGTTTGTGTTAAGGATAGTGTTAGGGCTAGTGTTAAAGCTAGTATTAGGATTAGAGGTACTTTTTAATAATTTCTTTGATACTGGACAGGATTCATTATTTTCTTACTATACTTCACCTATTTGGGCCTCCTAGGATCAATGGTTCACTGTAAGGAACAGTTTGTATTTTTAAGTTTTAGTTCATTTTGTCCTATACAGGTAAATGGAAATGGAATTTAAAATTAAACAGCATTGGTGCTAGCTGCTTGAAACTTCACACTCCATCAATTCTCTGTGAGCAATCTCTGGTTTGTTCTTGTGATAGTAGGCCTAAGCTGAAGCATGTAAAAACAACTTTTTCCAAGAGTCCTTTAGGAAACTGGGAAATATGCATGCACTGATATACTCCATCAACTTTTTGGACAGATTTCTTTGATACTGCACAGCATTCATCACTTGGCTTTCCCCACTAGGCTGCCCAAGTTTGGAAATTCTATGGTCAAAGGTTTCATAAAAATGTTAGGTTTAGGGTAAGAGCTAGGGTTAGAGCTAGTGTTAGGGTAAGAGTTAGTTTTATTCAAAATTCTTTGATACTTGGCAGGATTTATATTTTAGCTAGATTTACTCTGTTCCCCATGTTTAGGCCTTCTCCATTCACATGTTCGCTGTCAGGAACATTTTGTATTTTAAGATTTCACTTAATTTTGACCTATATGGGAAAGTTAATGGACTTGAAAATCAAACAGGGTTTGTGCTAGCTTATTGAAACTTCACACACTCCATCAGTTCTCTCTAGGGACTCTGGTATGCTCCTTATAAAAGTAGGCCTATGCTTAAGCATGCAAAAACAACTTAATCTGAGAGCCCTTTAAAAGAAAACAGGAAAATATGCATGTATTGAAATACCTCCCATAATTATTTGGTCAGATTTGTTTGATGTTGGATAGAATTCATCACTTAGCTTGCCCCACAAGGCTCTCCAATTGCTGGAAGTCTAGGATCAATGGTTCTCTAATCAGGTTAGTGTTAATGTTAGTTGTAGGGTTATGGCTAGGGCTAGGGTTAGAGGTAATGTTAGGGTGAGAGTTAGTTTTGTTCAAATTTCTTTGATACTGGGCAGTAGTCATCTTTTATCTAGCCTTAGTATGCTCCCAAGGTATGTTCTTCTCAATTCAATGGTTCACTATCATGAACACTTTGTATTTTAAGGTTTCACATCATTTTGTCACCTATGGGTAAATAAAAATGGAGGTGGAAATCAAATAGGCATCCCTTCCCCTAAACTTAACCATAAACATAGCCCTAATCCTAGGCCTAAGGCTAACACTAACCCTATACCTATTCCTAGAACTAATTTAGCCCTAAACCTAACACAAACTCTAGCCCTAAGACTAAGTCTAACTCTTGCAATAGCCCTATTCCTAGTTCTAACCCTATCCTTTACCATAGCCCAAACACAAGCCCTAATCTTAGCTCTAACACTAGCCATAGCCCTAACCCTAGAATTAGCCATAACTCTAAATCTACTCCTAAGCCTAAACTCATCCTATTAGTAGCAATAACACTAATGCTAATCATAAAACTACACTTAACTTCAGCTTTAGTCCTAAAACAAAACCGAGCCATAGGACTAACCCTAAAACTTAATGTAAACCAAATCCTAACCCTACATCTAGCCCTATGCCTACCCCTAATTTGAGTCCTATCCCTAACCATAAAATGAACCGTTACCCTGTCTCTGAACCCAACACTAACCCTAGTTCAAAACATCACCCTAAACCTAAACCTAATCCTAAAACTAGACTTAGTCCTAAATGTAAATGTAAAACTAGCCCTAATCATAACCTTAGTTCTTACAGTACCTGTATCCCTCTAGGAGAGCCCTAATGTAACCCTAAACATAGCCCTAATCCAAGAACCAACCCTAGCTTTAAACCTAACTTGAGTCCTAAACCTAGTGCTAACCCTTACCCTAAACCTAACCCTAAATTAATCCTTGCACTAAACCTAAACCTAACCCTACCCCTAGCCCTGACTCTAACCATAAACCTAGCCCTAACCCTAGATCTACCATATCCATTACTCAAACCCTAACACTAACCCTAATGCTAATCTTCAGGCTGACCCTAGACATATCCCTAAATCTAACCTGTCAGTTACACTAAAACTAACCTTAACCCTACCCTGAAATATTATTATCCTATATGGAACCTTAACCCTAATGCTAACTTGAGCCCTAATCCTAACACTAAACCTAACCCTAAACCTAATCCTAATCCTAACACAAACCCTAACCATAACCATAACACTAATCATAGCACAAACCCTAACCCTAACCCTACCACTAAGCCTAACTCTCACCCTAACACAAATTCGAACACTAACCCTAACGCTAACCATAACACTAATCTTAACACTAACACTAACCCTAACCATAACCCTAAAACTACCTCTATATGTAATCATAACCCTAACCCTAACACTTAACCTAATCCTAACCCTAACCTTAACTCTAACCCTAACACGAAACCTACCCCTAACCCTAATCCTAAAACCAACCCTAACACTAAAATTAACCCTATCCCTAACACTGACCCTAACACTAATCCTAACCCTAACCCTGAGACTAAATCTAACACAAATCTTAACCCTATCACTAACACTAACCCTAATCATAACCCTAAATGTATCACTAACCCTAACCCTAAACATAACCCGAACACTAACCCTAACCCTAACACTAACCCTAACCCTAACACTAACCAAACAGTAATATTAACCCTAATCTTAAAAATAAACTCAAACTTAACACTAACACTAAACCTAACCCTTAAACCTAACACTAAATTTATCCTTAACACTAACCCTATCATTAACCTTAAACCTAACCCAAACCATAACATTAACCCTAACCCAAATCCTAACACTAACCCTAAACCTATCCCTAACCTTAACACTATCCTTAACCGTAACCCTGACACTAACCCAAACACTAAAACCAACCCTAACACTAAACCTAATACTAACCCTAACCCTTACACTCACCCTAACCCTAAACCTAACACGAACCCTAACCCTAACCCTAACCCTATCCCTAAAACTAACACTAACCCTAAACCTAATCCTTAACATAACTCTAACCCTAATCCCAACCCTAACCCTAACACTAATCCTAACCCTAAACCTAACCCTAAACCTAACACTAACCCTAACCCTAACCCTAACCCAAAACCTAACCCTAATCCGAACTGTAACCCTAACCCTAATACTACACCAAACCGTAATACAAACCCTAACAGTAAGCCTAAAAGACACCCTAATCTAAACCTAACACTCACACTAACCCTAACCCTAACCGTAATCCAAACTTTAAACATAAACCTAAACCTAACCCAATCCCTAACCCTAAAGCTAACACTAACCCTAACCTTAACTCTAACCCTTAAACTTACCCTACCCTACCTCTAACCCTAACCTTAACCCTAACCCTAACACTAATTCTAAACCTAACACTAACACTAATCCTAACGATAACCCTAACCCTATCCCTACACCTAACCATAACCCTAACCCTAACCCGAAAACAAACCCTAACACAAACCATAACCGTAAACCTAACCCAAAACTAAACCTAACCCTTACCAAACCCTAACACTGACCCTAACAATAAACATAAATCTAAACCTAAAACTAACCCTAACCCTAACACTAAGCCTAACACTAACCCTAACCGTAACACTAACCCTACCCTACCCCTAACCGTAACCCTAACCCTAACCCTAAACCTGTCCCTAAACCTAACACTATACATAACTGTAACACTAACACTAGCAGGAACCCTAACCCTAATCCTAACACTAACCCTAACCATAACCATATTACTAACACAAATCCTAACCCTGACACTAACTCTAACACTAACCCTAAACCTAATCTTAACCCTAACCCTAACACTAACCCTAACCGTAACCCTAAAACGAAACCTAATCCGAACCCTAGCCCTAACCCTATCACTAACCTAACCTTAACATTAAAGCTACACTAACCATAACCCTAAGACTAACCCTAACCCTAAACCTAACCATAACCCTAACACTAACACTAATCCTAACCCTAAAACTAACCCTTTCACTAAACCTAACCCTAACCCTAAACCAAACACTAACCCTAATCCTAACCCTAACACTAACCCTAACATGAATACGAACCCTAACCCTAACCCTAACCCTAACTATAACTCTAACCCTAACACTAACCCTAACACAAACCCTAACCAGAATGAGAACACTAACATTAAAATAACCCTAAACATAACCTAACCTTAACACTAACACTAACCATAATCTGAACCCTAACTCTATCACTAACCTTATCCATAATCCTAACCCTAATCCTAACCCTAACATTATCATTAACCATATCCCTAACCCTAATGAAACACTAACCCAAACCCTAATCCTAACACTAAACTAACCCTAATCTTAACTGAAACGCTAACACTAACCCTGACCCTAACACAAACCTTAACCCTAACACTAACACTAACCCTAAGCCTAACCTTAACTCTTAAAGTAAGCATAAGTTTAACAAACTAAACGTAAGTTTAACCAGAACCCTAACTCTAATCCTTACACTAACACTAACACTAACCCTAACACTAAACCTATCACTAACACTAAACATAACCCTAACCCAAACCATAAAACTAAACAAAACCCTAATCCTAACACTAACCCTAACCCTAACCCTAAACCTATCCCTAACCTTAACACTATCCCTAACCCTAACCCTAACACTAACCCTATCCCTAATCCTAACCTTAAAACTAAAACTAATTTTAACATTAAGCCTAAACATAACCCTACCACTAACCCTAAACCTAACCCAAATTCTAACCCTAACCCAAACTGTAACCCTAACCCTAAACCTAACCCTTACACAAAACCTAACCCTGAGCTTAACCCTAACAATAACCCTAACCCTAACCCTAACTTGAACCCTAACATTAACCTTTTTTTAATTGTTTATTTTTAATATATATATATATATATATATATATATTAGTTTTAGATAGACACAATATCTTTTTTTACATTTATGTGGTCCTGAGGATTGAACCCAGTACCTCATGCATGAGGGGTGAGCACTCTACCACTGAGCTGCAATCCTAGCCCAGGAAACTGTCTATAAACCTAAACTTTTCTCTCTCTCTCTCTCTCTCTTTCTCTCTGTGTGTATGTGTGTGTTGTGTGTCTTTTTCACTCTGAGGGACTTTGAGTCATTTAACCTTTGGATTTCTTTTTCTGAGGAGAAAATTATCGTAATCAAAGAGCTAATTTTCTTTTTACTCTTAAAATATTAATTACACATAATCATCAAAAATATATTTTATCTATTAACTAATGAAATTGGTCATAGTCCCTAAATTTTGGAACTTTCCATAGCATTTCCCATTCTCAAGTCATTCTACATGCTAACCTGTTTACAGTTTAAGTTTTCCTATTTCATTAGGTGAATTGTAATTTAAATCTGGTTGCTCAAAAGGAATTTCATTTAAATCCAATTAGACATTTTATTATATAATGTGCTAGCCAAATGTTATTTAAAACATATTTAATAAAGTTTGTCATCCAACTAATTATATATATATATATATATATATATATATATATATATATATATATATATATATATATCTTAAATTTGAAAACATGTATATGAAAATCATCATCAATAAGCACTCACTGCTGAGCTACAACTCCAGCCCCATGCTTTGTTTTTTGAGATGAGGTTTCACTATGCTGCTCAGGCTGGCCTTGAACTTCTTCTTTTTTTTAATTGGTTGTTCAAAACATTACAGAGCTCTTGACATATCATATTTCATACATTTGATTCAAGTGGGTTATGAACTCCCATTTTTACCCCAAATACAGATTGCAGAATCACATCGGTTACACATCCACATTTTTACATAATGCCATACTAGTGACTGTTGTATTCTGCTACCTTTCCTATCCTCAACTATCCCCCCTCCCCTCCCCTCCCATCTTCTCTCTCTACCCCATCTACTGTAATTCATTTCTCTCCTTGTTTATTTTCCCATTCCCCTCACAACCTCTTATATGTAATTTTGTATAACAATGAGGGTCTCCTTCCATTTCCATGCAATTTCCCTTTTCTCTCCCTTTCCCTCCCACCTCATGTCTCTGTTTAATGTTAATCTTATCCTCCTGCTCTTCCTCCCTGCTCTGTTCTTAGTTGCTCTCATTATATCAAAGAAGACATTTGGCACTTGTTTTTTTATGGATTGGCTAGCTTCACTTAGCATAATCTGTTCTAGTGCCATCCATTTCCCTGCAAATTCCATGATTTTGTCATTTTTTAGTGCTGCGTAATACTCCATGGTGTATAAATGCCACATTTTTTTTTTTTTATCCATTCATCTATTGAAAGGCATCTGGGTTGGTCCCACAGTCTAGCAATTGTGAATTGTGCTGCTATGAACACCGATGTGGCAGTATCTCTGTAGTACGCTCTTTTAAGGTCTTCAGGGAATAGTCCGAAAAGGGCAATAGCTGGGTCAAATTGTGGTTCCATTCCCAGCTTTCCCAGGAATCTCCATACTGCTTTCCAAATTGGCCGCACCAATTCGCAGTCCCACCAGCAATGTACAAGAGTACACTTTTCCCCACATCCTCGCCAGCACCTGTTGTTGTTTGACTT
The DNA here is from genome assembly GCF_047511675.1 of Marmota flaviventris. Lineage (NCBI taxonomy): Eukaryota > Metazoa > Chordata > Mammalia > Rodentia > Sciuridae > Marmota > Marmota flaviventris. The sequence continues at coordinate 93,232 of NW_027288435.1, forward strand.
CAGAATGGTTGCCAATCTTACTGGAGTGAGATGGTATCTTAGGGTGGTTTTGAATTGCATTTCTCTGACTGCTAGAGATGGTGAACATTTTTTCATGTACTTGTTGATTTATTGTATGTCCTCCTCTGAGAAGTGTCTGTTCAGGTCCTTGGCCCATTTGTTGATTGGGTTATTTGTTAACTTATTGTCTAATTTTTTGAGTTCTTTGTATACTCTGGATATTAGGGCTCTATCTGAAGTGTGAGGATAAAAAATTTGTTCCCATGATGTAGGCTCCCTATTTACCTCTCTTATTGTTTCTCTTGCTGAGAAAAAACTTTTTAGTTTAAGTAAGTCATTAACTCTTGTGCTATGGGTGTCCTATTAAGGAATTTGGAGCCCGATCCCACAATATGTAGATCAGAGCCAACTTTTTCTTCTATCAGACGCAGAGTCTCTGATTTGATATCAAGCTCCTTGATCCATTTTGAGCTAACTTTTGTGCATGGTGAGAGGAGGGGATTCAGTTTCATTTTGTTGCATATGGATTTCCAGTTTTCCCAACACAATTTGTTGAAGATGCTATCCTTCCTCCATTGCATGCTTTTAACCCCTTTATCAAATATAAGATAGTTTTAACTTTGTGGATTAGTCTCTGTGTCCTCTATTCTGTACCATTGGTCCACCCTCCTGTTTTGGTACCAGTACCATGCTGTTTTTGTTACTATTGCTTTGTAATATAGTTTGAAATCTGGTATCGCTATACCGCCTGATTCACACTTCCTGCTTAGAATTGCTTTTGCTATTCTGGGTCTTGTATTTTTCCATATGAATTTTATGATTGCTTTCTCTATTTCTACAAGAAATGCCGTTGGGATTTTGATTGGCATTGCATTAAACCTATAGAGAACTTTTGGTAATATCGCCATTTTGATGATGTTAGTTCTGCCTATCCATGAACAGGGTATATTTTTCCATCTTCTAAGATCTTCTTCTACTTCTCTCTTTAGGGTTCTGTAGTTTTCATTGTATAAATCTTTCACCTCTTTTGTTAGGTTGATTCCCAAGTATTTTTTTCTTTTTTGAGGATATTGTGAATGGAGTGTTTTTCCTCATTTCCATTTCAGAAGTTTTGCTGATATACAGAAATGCCTTTGATTTATGCGTGTTGATTTTATGTCCTGCCACTTTGCTGAATTCATTTATTAGTTCTAGTAGTTTTTTTGTAGACCCTTTTGGGTCTTCTAGGTATAGAATCAAGTCTTCTGAAAATAGTGATAATTTAAGTTCTTCTTTTCCTATTTTTATGCCTTTAATTTCTTTCATCTGTCTAATTTCTGTGGCCAGTGTTTCAAGAACTATATTGAATAGAAGTGGTGATAGAGGACATCCCTGTCTTGTTCCAGATTTTAGAGGGAATGCCTTCAATTTTTCTCCATTCAGAATGATGCTAGCCTGAGGCTTAGCATAGATAGCTTTTACAATATTGAGGTAAGTTCCTGTTATCTCTAGTTTTTCTAAAGTTTTGAACATAAAGGGATGCTGTCCTTTGTCGAATGCTTTTTCTGCGTCTATCGAGATGATCATATGGTTCTTATCTTTAAGTCTATTGATGTGGTGAATAACATTTATTGATTTCCGTATATTGAACCAGCCTTGCATCCCAGGAGTGGATCCTACTTGATCATGGTGCACAATTTTTTTGATGTGTTTTTGTATCCGATTCGCCAGAATTTTATTGAGGATTTTTGCATCTAGGTTTATTAGAGATATTGGTGTATAGTATTCTTTCTTTGAGGTGTCTTTGTCTGGTTTAGGAATCAGGGTGATGTTGGCCTCATAGAATGAATTTGGAAGAGCTCCCTGTTTTTCTATTTTCTGAAATAACTTGAAAAGTATTGGTATTAATTCTTCTTTAAAGGTTTTGTAAAACTCCGCTATATACCCATCCGGTCCTGGGCTTTTCTTGGTTGGTAGTCTTTTGATTGCTTCTTCTATTTCATCCAGTGATATTGGTCTGTTCAAATTGTGTGTATCCTCCTGACTCAGTCTGGGCAAATCATATGACTTAAGAAATTTATCAATGTCTTCACTATCTTCTATCTTATCAGAATATAGGTTTTCAAAATAATTTCTAATTGTCTTCTGTATTTCTGTAGCATCTGTTTTGATATTGCCTTTTTCATCCCGTATGTTAGGAATTTGAGTTTTCTCTCTTCTTCTCTTCATTAGCATGGCTAAGGGTCTGTCAATCTTATTTATTTTTTCAAAGAACCAACTTTTAGTTTTGTTAATTTTTTTCAATAGTTTCTTTTGCTTCAATTTCGTTGATTTCCACTCTGATTTAATTATTTCTTGCCTTCTGCTACATTTGCTGTTGTTTTGCTCTTCCTTTTCTAGGTCTTTGAGATGAAGTGTGAGCTCATTTATTTTTTTTTTCTTTTTTTGAGGGAATGACCTCCAGGCGATGAATTTCCCGCTTAAAACTGGTTTCATTGTGTCCCATATGTTCTGATATGTTGTGTCTGTATTTTCATTTATCTCTAAGAATTTTTTGATTTCCTCCTTTATGTCTTATGTAACCCATTGATCATTCAGTAACATATTGTTCATTTTCCATGTGATGTAGGATTTTTCCTTCCTTCTTTTATCATTGATTTCCAGTTTCATTCCATTATGATCAGATAAAATGCATGGTATTATCTCCACCCCTTTATATTTACTGAGGGTTGCCCTATGGCATAATATATGGTCTATTTTTGAGAAGGATCCATGTGCTGCTGAGAAAAAAGTATATCCACTTGATGATGGTTTATATATTCTATATATGTTGGTTAAGTCTAGGTTATTGATTGTGATATTGAGTTCTATAGTTTCTTTATTCAACTTTTGTTTGGAGGATCTGTCCAATGGTGAGAGAGGTGTGTTGAAGTCACCCATAATTATTGTGTTGTGGTCTATTTGATTCTTGAACTTGAGGAGAATTTGTTTTATGAATGTCACAGCACCATTATTTGGTGCATAAATATTGATAATTGTTATGTCTTGTTGGTGAATGGTTCCTTTTAACAGTGTGTAATCTCCTTCCTTATCACTTTTGATTAACTTAGTCTTGAAGTTGATTTTATTCGATATGAGGATGGCCACCCCTGCTTGCTTACAAGGATCGTGTGCGTGGTATATTTTTTTCCCAACATTTCACCTTCAGCCTGTGTATGGCTTTTCCAATCAGATGTGTCTCCTGGAGGCAGCATATTTTTGGATTTTTTTTTTCTTAATCCATGTTACCAGTCTATGTCACTTTATTGGAGAGTTTAAGCCATTAACGTTTAGAGTTACTATTGATATATGGTTTGTACTTCCAGCCATGTTTTATTATTTATCTTTTTTTTTTTATTTAGTTTGTTTCTCCATGATTAGCTTTCCCCCCACCCTCTGTCTTTACTGAGGCACTTCCCACTGATGGTTTTGGTTATTGTTTTTCATTTTTTCCTAATGTAGTGTTTTGCTCAAGATGCTTTGTAATGCTGGTTTTCTGGATGCATGAAAGATTTTTATTTCATTGTCGTACCCAAAGCTTAATTTTGCTGGATACAGAATTCTTGGTTGGCATCCATTGTCTTTCAGTGTTTGAAATACGTTGTTCCAGGATCTTCTCGCTTTCAGCATCTGTGATGAAAAATCCATTGTTAACCTTATTTGTTTACCCCTGAATGTAATCTGCCTCCTTTCTCTTGTAGATTTTAATATTTTCTCTTTGTTCTGTATATTGGATATCTTCATAACAATGTGTCTTGGTGTTGGTCTACTGTGATTTTGTATGCTCGGTGTCCTGTATGCATCTAGAATTTGTATATCCGTTTCCTTTTTTATTTCTGGAAAGTTTTCTGTAATTATTTCATTCAGCAGGTTACTCATTCCCTTGGTTTGAATCTCTATACCTTCCTCTATCCCGATGACTCTTAAGTTTTTTTTTTTTTTTTTTTTTTTTTTTTTTTAATGTTATCCCATATCTCTTGGATGTTTTTCTCATGATTTTTTACCAGCCTTTCTGAGTTGGCTAGAGTCTTTTCAAGATGATATATTTTGTCTTCATTATCTGACGTTCTGGCTTCTACTTGCTCCACTTTGTTAGTGATACTCTCAATTGAGTTTTTAATTTGGTTTATAGTTTCCTTCATTTCTAGAATTATTGTTTGATATTTTTTTATAATCTCTATCTCCTGGTAAAGATGCTTAACTTCTTATTTTATCTGTTTATGTAATTCAATTTCAAAGTGTTCTTTCACTGTTTGAATTTTGCTGTCTCATATCCTCTTTAAGGTTCCATTCCATCTGTCTAAGGTATCCCTTGAGTTCTTTATATGACCATTTTTCTGATGACTCTAGGTCCTCCTGAATATTTAGGTTGTCCTGCATTGTTTGTACTCCTTTTCTTCCTTGCTTTTTCATGCTGCTCATGTTACTTCTTGTTCTGTTTGACTGCTGAGTTACTGTTTACTCCTATAAATTTATTTGATGCTTGGGAGGAAAGGTATTAGAAGGGAAGGGAAGAAGTCACTGTTGCCGCTGGTTTCAATGAAGTTATTTCCTCCACCACATTCTGGTGACGTCCGTTCTCTGCCATGGTGATATCCCATGCAAATGGCGACAGTTCGTTTCCCTTTGCTGGGTGACCAATGCAACGGTGCGTCCTGACTGGCTCTCCCAAGCCCCGTTTCAATCCTGTGGCCACCGCCTATGAAGGCTCGGTTGGCATTTACCTCCGTAGGGGCAGAAGGGCTGGCCAGTTGTTTCAGCGGGATTGTTAAGTGCTGAGTCACAGCAGTTTGGTCTGTTCTGAGAGGCCCAGACTGTTCGCCCCAGATCCACATCAGCTCAGCATTGCCTAGTGATCCTGAACAAACAGCATTTAGACGGTTTACAACTCCCTATGGCCACGCAGCTGAAGAGGTCAGAGATTTGATCTCTCCATGCCTGCCGCCATGTTGGATCTCCCCCTAACACTAACCTTAAACCTAACACTAACCCTAACCTAACTCTAACCCAAAACCTAACCCTAACCCAAATGCTAATACTAACCCTAAAACTCACCCTACCCTAACCTAACCCTAATTCTAACACTAAATCTAACACCAGACTTAACCCAAACATTAATCCTAAACCTAACCCTAACCGTAACGCTAAACCTAACCCTAAAATTAACCCTAACACTAACCCTAAACCTAACACTTATTCTAACCCTAATACTAACCATAACACTAACCCTAAACCTAACCCTAAACTTAACAAAAATCCTAACATTAACTCTAATCCAAACACTAACCTTAAACCTAACCCTAACCCTAACACTATTCCTAATCCTAACCCTAAACATAAACCAAACTGTAACACTATGACTACCCCTAAATTTAACACTAACCCTAACACTAACCCTAAGCTACCCTAACACGAACCCTAATCCTAACCCTAAACCTAATCCTAACCCTAAACCTAACCCTAAATGTAACCCTAAACCTAAAACTAAACCTAACCCTAAACCTAACACTAACACAAACCCTAACCCTAAACCTAACTCTAAGACTAACTCTAAACCTAATCATAAGCCTAACAATAAACCTAAACCTAATCATAACCCTAAGCCTAAAGTAAACGTAACCCTAACCAAAAACCAAACCCCAACCCTAACCCCAACACTAACACTAACACTAACCCTAATGTTAAACCTAATCCTAATCCTAATACTAACCCTTACCCCAACCCCAACCCTATCACTAACCCTAACCCAAACTCTAACCTTAAACCTAAACTTAACCCCAACCCTAACCCTAAAACTAAGCCTAACCCTAACCTTAAGCCTCACTCTAACCCTAATACTAACCATAACCATAACCATAACACTTACCCTAACCCTAAACCTTACCCTAACACAAAGCATACCCTTCACCCTAACACTAATCCTAACACTAACCTTAAACCTAACCCTAACTCCAAAACTTAGCCTAACCCTAACCCAAACAATAACCCAAACCCTAACCCTAAAATTAACTCTAAATATAACCCTAACCCTAAACACAACAAGAACCATAACCATAACATTAACCCTATCTGTAAAATTAACCCTAACCCTAACCCTATCCCTAACCCTAAAACTAAATCTAAATCTATACCTAACTCTAATAACATCCCTAATCCTAACCCAAACACTACCACCAAACGTAACCTTAAACCTAACTCGAACCCTAACACTAACCCTAACATTAATGCTAACACAAACCCTAACCCTAACCCTAACACTAAACCTTAAACTAACCCTAAACCTAACCCTAACCCTAACCCTAACCCAAACCCTAACCCTAACCCATACCCTAACCCTATCACTAACCCTAACCGAAACACTAAAACTAACCCTAACCCTACCCTTAAACATAACCCTAACCCTAACCCTAACCCTAACCATAATCCAACCATAACCCTAAAACTAACCCTAAAACAAATCCTAACCCTAATGCTAACCCTAACACCAACCCTAACCCTAACCCTAACACTAACCCTAACACTATTCTTAATCCTAACTCTAACCATAATTCTGACACTAACCCTAAACATAACTAAAAAACTAACCATAAACCAAACCCTAACACCAACTTTAACCCTAACCCTAAACCTTACTCTAAACCTAACCCAAACCATAACACTAACCCTAATGCTAACCCTAACCCTTATTCTAACACTAACTCTAAACCGAACACTACACAACCTAACCCTAACTTTAACAATAAACCTAACCCTAACCCAAAGCCTAACACTAACCCCAAAACTATAACTAATCCTAAAACTTTCACTAACACTAACCCTAACCCAAAAACTAATTCTAACCATATACCTAAACATAACCAAAACACTAACACTAACACTAATCCTAACCCTAAACCTAACACTAAACCTAACCATTACCCTAAACTTAACTTTAATCCTAACCGTTATCCTAACACTAACCCTAACCCTAACCCTAAACCTAACACTAACCATAAGAGAAACATTAATCCTAACCCTAACCCTAACCGTAAACATAAACTTACACCTAATCCTAACACTAAAACTATCCCTAACACTTACCCTAACAGTAACCAAAACACAAACTAACAACCTAACCGTAAACCTAACACAAACCCTAACCCTCAGCCTAACCTTTGAACAAATCATAACTCAAACCACAACCCTAACCCAAACCTAACCGAAACCCTAACCCTAACCCTTACCCTACACTAATCCTAACCATAATCAGAAACCTAACACTAACCTTAACATTAACCCTAAACCTAACCAAAACAATACCCTAACCCTACCCCTATCCCTAACACTAACCCTAAACCAATCCTAACAGTAAACCTAACACTAACACTAACCCTAACCCTAACCCTAACCCTAACACTAACACTAACCCTAAACCTAACCCTAATTCTCACCCTAACACTAACCCTAAACCTAACTCTAACCCTAACACTAACACTAAACTTAACCCTAACCCCAAATCTATCACTAACCCAAACCCTAAACATAACCCTAACCCTAACCCCCACCCTAAACCAAACCCTAAAATGAACCCAAAATCTTACATGAACCCTAACCCTATAACTAACCTTAAACCTAACCCTCACCCTAACACTAACCCTAACACAAAAACTAAACCTAACCCTAACCCTAAACCTAATTCTAACCCTAACCCTTAGGCTAACACTGTATTTAACCCTAAACTAACCCTAATCCTAACCCTATCACTAATCCTAACACTAAAACTAACCCTAACCCTAACTGTAACACGAACCCTAAACCTATCCCAACCCTAACACTATATCTAACCCTATCCATAAGTCTAAACCTAACACTAACACTAACCCTAACCCTAACACTAACTGTAACCCTAAACCTAACACGAACCCTAACCCTAACTGTAACACTAACCCTAACCCTAACTCTAACCATAAACGTAACCCTATATATAACCCTAACCAAAACACGAACACTAACCCTAACCCTATCCCTAAACCTAACACTAACTCTAACCCTAAACATAACCTTAACCCTAACACTAACCCTAAACGAACCCTAACCCTAAAACTAACCCTAATCCTAACCACAACCCAAAAACTTACCTGAATCCTAACTGTAGCCATAAAACTAACCCTAATACAAACCCTAAAACTAACCCTAGCACTAATCATAACCCTAACCCTAATATTAACACTAAAGCAATCTCCAACCCTAACTCTAACCTTAACTGTAACCCTGACCCTAACACTAACCCTAAACCTAACTCTAACTTTAACTCTACCACTAACCCTAACCCTAAGAGTAACCCTAACTCTAACCCTAACTCTAAAACTAACCCTAACCCTAACCCTAAACTTAACACTAATCCTAAACCTAACCCTAACCCTAACCCTTACCTAACTCTAACCCTAACTCTAAAACTAACCCTAACACTAAACCTAACCCTAACCTTAACACTAATCCTAAACCTATCCCTAACCCTAACCTTAACCCTAACTGTAACACTAATATTAACCCTAAGCCTAACACTAACTCTATCTCTAAACACAATCTTAATCATAACTCTAGCCTTAACCCTAAACCTAACCCTAACACAAACCCTAAACCTAACACAAACCCTAACTCTAACACTAACACTAAACCTAACACTAATGCTAACTCTAACCATACCCCTAACTCTAAATCTAACCCTAACCTTAAACTGAAACCTAACCCCATCCCTATCCCTAATACAAACACTAAAAATAACCCTTATACGAACCCTAATCATAACCCTAAACCTAACACTAAACCTAAATCTATCCGTAAACCTCATATTTACAGTAACCCCAACCCTTACCCAAAGCCTAACTCTAACTTTAGCTCTAACACTAACTTTAAACCTAACACTAACCCTAAATCTATCCCTAACTCGAACCCAAACCCTAACCCAAAATCTAACCTAATCCGAACACTAACCCTAAACCTAATTATAAACCTAAATCAAACACTAATGGTAACCCTATCCCCAAGCCTAACACTAAGCCTAAGCCTAACCCTAACCCTAACCCTAAACCTAGCCTATATGTAACCCTAACCATCACCTTAACCTGAATCCTCACTGTAACCATAACCCTAATCTTAACCCTAACCTTAACCCTAACACAAACTCTAACACAACCCTAACACTCACCCTAACCCTAAACCTAACACTAACTCTAACACTAACCGTAACCCTAGCCCTTTCCCTAACCTAACACTAACGCTAACCCTAAAAATAACACTAACCCTAACATTAAAATTAACCAAAACACTAATACTAACTGTAACACTAATCGTAACACTAACTGTAACCCTAACACTAACCCTGATCCTAACCCTAATAGGACCTCTCACCTTAACCCTAACACTAACCCTAACTGCAACAGTAACCCTAACTTTATACTAACCCTAACCCTAACACTAACCTAGCCCTAAACCTAAAAAAATGCTAATACTAACCCTAACACTAACCGTAACCCTAACCCTTACATTAACACTCAACCTAACGCTTACCCTAACCTAACACTAAACCTAACCCTAACCCTAACACTAACCCTAACACTAAACTTAACCAAAACACTAATACTAACCATAACACTAACTCTAAATCTAACCCTAACCCTAACAATAACCCTAACCATGACCATAACTTGAACTCTCACACTAACCCTAACAATAACCCTAACCCTAATGCTGGGAGTCATTAGCCAAGTAGGTATGACAATTTCCTTGCCAGCATACCCGATGTTGCTTAGTGGAAGGACTCGTGGAAATAGGACATTTTGCAGTGACATTGCATGTAGGTGACCTAGCTCAAGGACCAGGGATGATCCGGGTTTAGGGTGTTCCTGGTTTAGGATAATCCGGGTATAGGGCGTTCTCAGTTTAGGACAATTCAGGTTTAAGGTTATTCCTGCTGGGAATAGGGCGTATCCTGCTGCCTGAGTTCCCCTTGAGTTCTCACGGGATTCAGACAGTATTTTTTGGGAGACAGAAGCCCAGTGGGGGTGGATTTGGGCAGAGAACGTGGATTTCCCCAGAACGTGATTGTAGACCACTGGTGGGAGTTCGGGAATAAAGAGTTGTTGTTTGAATCTACAAGCTCTGTGGTGGCTCGTGATTTTGTGCCCATCCAGACTGTGGCACCCTAACACTAACCCTAACCCTAAAACTAAATCTAAACCTAAAATTAACACTAACACTAACCTTAAAACTAAACCTCAACATAACCCTAACACTAACTCTACCCTATCACTAACCCTAACCCTAACTGTAACCCTAACCCTAATTCTAAAGCTAATCGTAAACCTAATCTTAACATTAACCCTAATCTAACCATAATATAAACGCGAACCCTGACCCTAACCATACACCTAACCGAACCCTAACCCTAACACTAAAACTAACCCTAACAGTTACCCTAGCCCTAAAACTAACCCTATCCTTAATCTAACCCTAACCCTAACCTAACCCTAACACTAACACTAATCCTAATTCTAACAATAACCTAAATGTATCTCTAAACCTAACCCAAACAGTAATCCTAACCCAAAACCTTATTCTAACAGGAATCCTAACCCATACGCTAACCCTAACACTAACCCTAACCGAAACCCTAAAACTAACCCTAACCCTACCCTTAAACATAACCCTAACCCTAACACTAACCATAATCCAACCATAACCCTAAAACTAACCCTAAAACAAATCTTAACCCTAATACTAACCCTAACACCAACAATAACCCTAACCCTAACACTAACCCTAACACTATTCTTAATCCTAACTCTAACCATAATTCTGACACTAACCCTAAACATAACTAAAAAACTAACCCTAAACCAAACCCTAACACCAACTTTAACCCTAACCCTAAACCTTACTCTAAACCTAACCCAAACCCTAACACTAACCCTAATGCTAACCCTAACCCTTATTCTAACACTAACTCTAAACCGAACACTACACAACCCTAACCCTAACTTTAACAATAAACCTAACCCTAACCCAAAGCCTAACACTAACCCCAAATCTATAACTAATCCTAAAATTTTCACTAACACTAACCCTAACCCAAAAACTAATTCTAACCATATACCTAAACATAACCAAAACACTAACACTAACACTAATCCTAACCCTGAACCTAACAGTAAACCTAACCATTACCCTAAACTTAACTTTAATCCTAACCGTTATCCTAACACTAACCCTAACCCTAACCCTAACACTATACCTCAAACTAACCCTATACCTAAAACTATCTCTAACCCTAACCCTAACCCAAACCCTAAACCTAACACTAACCCTAAGAGAAACATTAATCCTAACCCTAACCCTAACCGTAAACATAAACTTACACCTAATCCTAACACTAAAACTATCCCTAACACTTACCCTAACAGTAACCAAAACACAAACTAACAACCTAACCGTAAACCTAACACAAACCCTAACCCTCAGCCTAACCTTTGAACAAATCATAACTCAAACCACAACCCTAACCCAAACCTAACCTAAACCCTAACCCTAACCCTTACCCTACACTAATCCTAACCATAATCAGAAACCTAAAACTAACCTTAACATTAACCCTAAACCTAACCAAAACAATACCCTAACCCTACCCCTATCCCTAACACTAACCCTAAACCAATCCTAACAGTAAACCTAACACTAACACTAACCCTAACCCTAACCCTAACCCTAACACTAACACTAACCTTAACTCTAACCATAACACGAACCCTAACCCTAACACTAACCCTAACCCTAAACCTAACCCTAATTCTCACCCTAACACTAACCCTAAACCTAACTCTAACCCTAACACTAACACTAAACTTAACCCTAACCCCAAATCTATCACTAACCCAAACCCTAAAAATAACCCTAACCCTAACCCCCACCCTAAACCAAACCCTAAAATGAACCCAAAATCTTACATGAACCCTAACCCTATAACTAACCTTAAACCTAACCCTCACCCTAACACTAACCCTAACACAAAAACTAAACCTACCCTAACCCTAAACCTAATTCTAACCCTAACCCTTAGGCTAACACTGTATTTAACCCTAAACTAACCCTAATCCTAACCCTATCACTAATCCTAACACTAAAACTAACCCTAACCCTAACTGTAACACGAACCCTAAACCTATCCCAACCCTAACACTATATCTAACCCTATCCATAAGTCTAAACCTAACACTAACACTAACCCTAACCCTAACACTAACTGTAACCCTAAACCTAACACGAACCCTAACCCTAACTGTAACACTAACCCTAACCCTAACTCTAACCATAAACGTAACCCTATATATAACCCTAACCAAAACACGAACACTAACCCTAACCCTATCCCTAAACCTAACACTAACTCTAACCCTAAACATAACCTTAACCCTAACACTAACCCTAACCTAACCCTAACCCTAAAACTAACCCTAATCCTAACCACAACCCAAAAACTTACCTGAATCCTAACTGTAGCCATAAAACTAACCCTAATACAAACCCTAAAACTAACCCTAGCACTAATCATAACCCTAACCCTAATATTAACACTAAAGCAATCTCCAACCCTAACTCTAACCTTAACTGTAACCCTGACCCTAACACTAACCCTAAACCTAACTCTAACTTTAACTCTACCACTAACCCTAACCCTAAGAGTAACCCTAACCCTAACCCTTACCTAACTCTAACCCTAACTCTAAAACTAACCCTAACCCTAACCCTAAACTTAACACTAATCCTAAACCTAACCCTAACCCTAACCCTTACCTAACTCTAACCCTAACTCTAAAACTAACCCTAACACTAAACCTAACCCTAACCTTAACACTAATCCTAAACCTATCCCTAACCCTAACCTTAACCCTAACTGTAACACTAATATTAACCCTAAGCCTAACACTAACTCTATCTCTAAACACAATCTTAATCATAACTCTAGCCTTAACCCTAAACCTAACCCTAACACAAACCCTAAACCTAACACAAACCCTAACTCTAACACTAACACTAAACCTAACACTAATGCTAACTCTAACCATACCCCTAACTCTAAATCTAACCCTAACCTTAAACTGAAACCTAACCCCATCCCTATCCCTAATACAAACACTAAAAATAACCCTTATACGAACCCTAATCATAACCCTAAACCTAACACTAAACCTAAATCTATCCGTAAACCTCATATTTACAGTAACCCCAACCCTTACCCAAAGCCTAACTCTAACTTTAGCTCTAACACTAACTTTAAACCTAACACTAACCCTAAATCTATCCCTAACTCGAACCCAAACCCTAACCCAAAATCTAACCTAACCCGTACACTAACCCTAAACCTAATTATAAACCTAAATCAAACACTAATGGTAACCCTATCCCCAAGCCTAACACTAAGCCTAAGCCTATGCCTAACCCTAACACTAAACCTAGCCTATATGTAACCCTAACCTTCACCTTAACCTGAATCCTAACTGTAACCATAACCCTAATCTTAACCCTAACCTTAACCCTAACACAAACTCTAACACAACCCTAACACTCACCCTAACCCTAAACCTAACACTAACTCTAACACTAACCGTAACCCTAGCCCTTTCCCTAACCTAACACTAACGCTAACCCTAAAAATAACACTAACCCTAACATTAAAATTAACCAAAACACTAATACTAACTGTAACACTAATCGTAACACTAACTGTAACCCTAACACTAACCCTGATCCTAACCCTAATAGGACCTCTCACCTTAACCCTAACACTAACCCTAACTGCAACAGTAACCCTAACTTTATACTAACCCTAACCCTAACACTAACCTAGCCCTAAACCTAAAAAAATGCTAATACTAACCCTAACACTAACCGTAACCCTAACCCTTACATTAACACTCAACCTAACGCTTACCCTAACCTAACACTAAACCTAACCCTAACCCTAACACTAACCCTAACACTAAACTTAACCAAAACACTAATACTAACCATAACACTAACTCTAAATCTAACCCTAACCCTAACAATAACCCTAACCATAACCATTACTTGAACTCTCACACTAACCCTAACAATAAACCTAACCCTAATGCTGGGAGCCATTAGCCAAGTAGGTATGACAATTTCCTTGCCAGCATACCCCATGTTGCTTAGTGGAAGGACTCGTGGAAATAGGACATTTTGCAGTGACATTGCATGTAGGTGACCTTGCTCAAGGACCAGGGTGGATCTGGGTTTAGGGTGTTCCTGGTTTAGGATAATCCAGGTTTAGGGCGTTCTCAGTTTAGGACAATCCAGGTTTAAGGTTATTCCTGCTGGGAATAGGGCGTATCCTGCTGCCTGAGTTCCCCTTGAGTTCTCACGGGATTCAGACAGTATTTTTTGGGAGACAGAAGCCCAGTGGGGGTGGATTTGGGCAGAGAACGTGGATTTCCCCAGAACGTGATTGTAGACGACTGGTGGGAGTTCGGGAATAAAGAGTTATTGTTTGAATGTACAAGCTGTGTGGTGGCTCGTGATTTTGTGCCCAGCCAGACTGTGGCACCCTAACACTAACCCTAACCCTAAAACTAAATCTAAACCTAAAACTAACCCTAACACTAACCTTAAAACTAAACCTCAACATAACCCTAACCCTAACTCTAACCTATCACTAACCCTAACCCTAACTGTAACCCTAACCCTAAATCTAAAGCTAATCGTAAACCTAATCTTAACATTAACCCTAATCTAACCATAATATGAACGCTAACCCTGACCCTAACCATACACCTAACCGAACCCTAACCCTAACACTAAAACTAACCCTAACAGTTACCCTAGCCCTAAAACTAACCCTATCCTTAATCTAACCCTAACCTAACCCTAACCCTAACCTAACCCTAACACTAACCCTAACACTAACACTAATCCTAATTCTAACAATAACCCTAAATGTATCTCTAAACCTAACCCAAACAGTAATCCTAACCCTAACCCTTATTCTAACAGGAATCCTAACCCATACGCTAACCCTAACACTAACCCTAACCGAAACCCTAAAACTAACCCTAACCCTACCCTTAAACATAACCCTAACCCTAACCCTAACACTAACCATAATCCAACCATAACCCTAAAACTAACCCTAAAACAAATCCTAACCCTAATGCTAACCCTAACATCAACCCTAACCCTAACACCAACCCTAACCCTAACCCTAACACTAACCCTAACACTATTCTTAATCCTAACTCTAACCATAATTCTGACACTAACCCTAAACATAACTAAAAAACTAACCATAAACCAAACCCTAACACCAACTTTAACCCTAACCCTAAACCTTACTCTAAACCTAACCCAAACCATAACACTAACCCTAATGCTAACCCTAACCCTTATTCTAACACTAACTCTAAACCGAACACTACACAACCTAACCCTAACTTTAACAATAAACTTAACCCTAACCCAAAGCCTAACACTAACCCCAAAACTATAACTAATCCTAAAACTTTCACTAACACTAACCCTAACCCAAAAACTAATTCTAACCATATACCTAAACACAACCAAAACACTAACACTAACACTAATCCTAACCCTAAACCTAACACTAAACCTAACCATTACCCTAAACTTAACTTTAATCCTAACCGTTATCCTAACACTAACCCTAACCCTAACCCTAACCCTAAACCTCAAACTAACCCTATACCTAAAACTATCTCTAACCCTAACCCTAACCCAAACCCTAAACCTAACTCTAACCCTAAGAGAAACATTAATCCTAACCCTAACCCTAACCGTAAACATAAACTTACACCTAACCCTAACCCTAAAACTATCCCTAACACTTACCCTAACAGTAACCAAAACACAAACTAACAACCTAACTGTAAACCTAACACAAACCCTAACCCTCAGCCTAACCTTTGAACAAATCATAACTCAAACCACAACCCTAACCCAAACCTAACCTAAACCCTAACCCTAACCCTTACCCTACACTAATCCTAACCATAATCAGAAACCTAACACTAACCTTAACATTAACCCTAAACCTAACCAAAACAATACCCTAACCCTACCCCTATCCCTAACACTAACCCTAAACCAATCCTAACAGTAAACCTAACACTAACACTAACCCTAACCCTAACCCTAACCCTAACACTAACACTAACCCTAACTCTAACCATAACACGAACCCTAACCCTAACACTAACCCTAACCCTAAACCTAACCCTAATTCTCACCCTAACACTAACCCTAAACCTAACTCTAACCCTAACACTAACACTAAACTTAACCCTAACCCCAAATCTATCACTAACCCAAACCCTAAACATAACCCTAACCCTAACCCCCACCCTAAACCAAACCCTAAAATGAACCCAAAATCTTACATGAACCCTAACCCTATAACTAACCTTAAACCTAACCCTCACCCTAACACTAACCCTAACACAAAAACTAAACCTACCCTAACCCTAAACCTAATTCTAACCCTAACCCTTAGGCTAACACTGTATTTAACCCTAAACTAACCCTAATCCTAACCCTATCACTAATCCTAACACTAAAACTAACCCTAACCCTAACTGTAACACGAACCCTAAACCTATCCCAACCCTAACACTATATCTAACCCTATCCATAAGTCTAAACCTAACACTAACACTAACCCTAACCCTAACACTAACTGTAACCCTAAACCTAACACGAACCCTAACCCTAACTGTAACACTAACCCTAACCCTAACTCTAACCATAAACGTAACCCTATATATAACCCTAACCAAAACACGAACACTAACCCTAACCCTATCCCTAAACCTAACACTAACTCTAACCCTAAACATAACCTTAACCCTAACACTAACCCTAACCTAACCCTAACCCTAAAACTAACCCTAATCCTAACCACAACCCAAAAACTTACCTGAATCCTAACTGTAGCCATAAAACTAACCCTAATACAAACCCTAAAACTAACCCTAGCACTAATCATAACCCTAACCCTAATATTAACACTAAAGCAATCTCCAACCCTAACTCTAACCTTAACTGTAACCCTGACCCTAACACTAACCCTAAACCTAACTCTAACTTTAACTCTACCACTAACCCTAACCCTAAGAGTAACCCTAACCCTAACCCTTACCTAACTCTAACCCTAACTCTAAAACTAACCCTAACCCTAACCCTAAACTTAACACTAATCCTAAACCTAACCCTAACCCTAACCCTTACCTAACTCTAACCCTAACTCTAAAACTAACCCTAACACTAAACCTAACCCTAACCTTAACACTAATCCTAAACCTATCCCTAACCCTAACCTTAACCCTAACTGTAACACTAATATTAACCCTAAGCCTAACACTAACTCTATCTCTAAACACAATCTTAATCATAACTCTAGCCTTAACCCTAAACCTAACCCTAACACAAACCCTAAACCTAACACAAACCCTAACTCTAACACTAACACTAAACCTAACACTAATGCTAACTCTAACCATACCCCTAACTCTAAATCTAACCCTAACCTTAAACTGAAACCTAACCCCATCCCTATCCCTAATACAAACACTAAAAATAACCCTTATACGAACCCTAATCATAACCCTAAACCTAACACTAAACCTAAATCTATCCGTAAACCTCATATTTACAGTAACCCCAACCCTTACCCAAAGCCTAACTCTAACTTTAGCTCTAACACTAACTTTAAACCTAACACTAACCCTAAATCTATCCCTAACTCGAACCCAAACCCTAACCCAAAATCTAACCTAACCCGTACACTAACCCTAAACCTAATTATAAACCTAAATCAAACACTAATGGTAACCCTATCCCCAAGCCTAACACTAAGCCTAAGCCTATGCCTAACCCTAACACTAAACCTAGCCTATATGTAACCCTAACCTTCACCTTAACCTGAATCCTAACTGTAACCATAACCCTAATCTTAACCCTAACCTTAACCCTAACACAAACTCTAACACAACCCTAACACTCACCCTAACCCTAAACCTAACACTAACTCTAACACTAACCGTAACCCTAGCCCTTTCCCTAACCTAACACTAACGCTAACCCTAAAAATAACACTAACCCTAACATTAAAATTAACCAAAACACTAATACTAACTGTAACACTAATCGTAACACTAACTGTAACCCTAACACTAACCCTGATCCTAACCCTAATAGGACCTCTCACCTTAACCCTAACACTAACCCTAACTGCAACAGTAACCCTAACTTTATACTAACCCTAACCCTAACACTAACCTAGCCCTAAACCTAAAAAAATGCTAATACTAACCCTAACACTAACCGTAACCCTAACCCTTACATTAACACTCAACCTAACGCTTACCCTAACCTAACACTAAACCTAACCCTAACCCTAACACTAACCCTAACACTAAACTTAACCAAAACACTAATACTAACCATAACACTAACTCTAAATCTAACCCTAACCCTAACAATAACCCTAACCATAACCATTACTTGAACTCTCACACTAACCCTAACAATAAACCTAACCCTAATGCTGGGAGCCATTAGCCAAGTAGGTATGACAATTTCCTTGCCAGCATACCCCATGTTGCTTAGTGGAAGGACTCGTGGAAATAGGACATTTTGCAGTGACATTGCATGTAGGTGACCTTGCTCAAGGACCAGGGTGGATCTGGGTTTAGGGTGTTCCTGGTTTAGGATAATCCAGGTTTAGGGCGTTCTCAGTTTAGGACAATCCAGGTTTAAGGTTATTCCTGCTGGGAATAGGGCGTATCCTGCTGCCTGAGTTCCCCTTGAGTTCTCACGGGATTCAGACAGTATTTTTTGGGAGACAGAAGCCCAGTGGGGGTGGATTTGGGCAGAGAACGTGGATTTCCCCAGAACGTGATTGTAGACGACTGGTGGGAGTTCGGGAATAAAGAGTTATTGTTTGAATGTACAAGCTGTGTGGTGGCTCGTGATTTTGTGCCCAGCCAGACTGTGGCACCCTAACACTAACCCTAACCCTAAAACTAAATCTAAACCTAAAACTAACCCTAACACTAACCTTAAAACTAAACCTCAACATAACCCTAACCCTAACTCTAACCTTTCACTAACCCTAACCCTAACTGTAACCCTAACCCTAAATCTAAAGCTAATCGTAAACCTAATCTTAACATTAACCCTAATCTAACCATAATATGAACGCTAACCCTGACCCTAACCATACACCTAACCGAACCCTAACCCTAACACTAAAACTAACCCTAACAGTTACCCTAGCCCTAAAACTAACCCTATCCTTAATCTAACCCTAACCTAACCCTAACCCTAACCTAACCCTAACACTAACCCTAACACTAACACTAATCCTAATTCTAACAATAACCCTAAATGTATCTCTAAACCTAACCCAAACAGTAATCCTAACCCTAACCCTTATTCTAACAGGAATCCTAACCCATACGCTAACCCTAACACTAACCCTAACCGAAACCCTAAAACTAACCCTAACCCTACCCTTAAACATAACCCTAACCCTAACCCTAACACTAACCATAATCCAACCATAACCCTAAAACTAACCCTAAAACAAATCCTAACCCTAATGCTAACCCTAACATCAACCCTAACCCTAACACCAACCCTAACCCTAACCCTAACACTAACCCTAACACTATTCTTAATCCTAACTCTAACCATAATTCTGACACTAACCCTAAACATAACTAAAAAACTAACCATAAACCAAACCCTAACACCAACTTTAACCCTAACCCTAAACCTTACTCTAAACCTAACCCAAACCATAACACTAACCCTAATGCTAACCCTAACCCTTATTCTAACACTAACTCTAAACCGAACACTACACAACCTAACCCTAACTTTAACAATAAACTTAACCCTAACCCAAAGCCTAACACTAACCCCAAAACTATAACTAATCCTAAAACTTTCACTAACACTAACCCTAACCCAAAAACTAATTCTAACCATATACCTAAACACAACCAAAACACTAACACTAACACTAATCCTAACCCTAAACCTAACACTAAACCTAACCATTACCCTAAACTTAACTTTAATCCTAACCGTTATCCTAACACTAACCCTAACCCTAACCCTAACCCTAAACCTCAAACTAACCCTATACCTAAAACTATCTCTAACCCTAACCCTAACCCAAACCCTAAACCTAACTCTAACCCTAAGAGAAACATTAATCCTAACCCTAACCCTAACCGTAAACATAAACTTACACCTAACCCTAACCCTAAAACTATCCCTAACACTTACCCTAACAGTAACCAAAACACAAACTAACAACCTAACTGTAAACCTAACACAAACCCTAACCCTCAGCCTAACCTTTGAACAAATCATAACTCAAACCACAACCCTAACCCAAACCTAACCTAAACCCTAACCCTAACCCTTACCCTACACTAATCCTAACCATAATCAGAAACCTAACACTAACCTTAACATTAACCCTAAACCTAACCAAAACAATACCCTAACCCTACCCCTATCCCTAACACTAACCCTAAACCAATCCTAACAGTAAACCTAACACTAACACTAACCCTAACCCTAACCCTAACCCTAACACTAACACTAACCCTAACTCTAACCATAACACGAACCCTAACCCTAACACTAACCCTAACCCTAAACCTAACCCTAATTCTCACCCTAACACTAACCCTAAACCTAACTCTAACCCTAACACTAACACTAAACTTAACCCTAACCCCAAATCTATCACTAACCCAAACCCTAAACATAACCCTAACCCTAACCCCCACCCTAAACCAAACCCTAAAATGAACCCAAAATCTTACATGAACCCTAACCCTATAACTAACCTTAAACCTAACCCTCACCCTAACACTAACCCTAACACAAAAACTAAACCTAACCCTAACCCTAAACCTAATTCTAACCCTAACCCTTAGGCTAACACTGTATTTAACCCTAAACTAACCCTAATCCTAACCCTATCACTAATCCTAACACTAAAACTAACCCTAACCCTAACTGTAACACGAACCCTAAACCTATCCCAACCCTAACACTATATCTAACCCTATCCATAAGTCTAAACCTAACACTAACACTAACCCTAACCCTAACACTAACTGTAACCCTAAACCTAACACGAACCCTAACCCTAACTGTAACACTAACCCTAACCCTAACTCTAACCATAAACGTAACCCTATATATAACCCTAACCAAAACACGAACACTAACCCTAACCCTATCCCTAAACCTAACACTAACTCTAACCCTAACATAACCTTAACCCTAACACTAACCCTAACCTAACCCTAACCCTAAAACTAACCCTAATCCTAACCACAACCCAAAAACTTACCTGAATCCTAACTGTAGCCATAAAACTAACCCTAATACAAACCCTAAAACTAACCCTAGCACTAATCATAACCCTAACCCTAATATTAACACTAAAGCAATCTCCAACCCTAACTCTAACCTTAACTGTAACCCTGACCCTAACACTAACCCTAAACCTAACTCTAACTTTAACTCTACCACTAACCCTAACCCTAAGAGTAACCCTAACCCTAACCCTTACCTAACTCTAACCCTAACTCTAAAACTAACCCTAACCCTAACCCTAAACTTAACACTAATCCTAAACCTAACCCTAACCCTAACCCTTACCTAACTCTAACCCTAACTCTAAAACTAACCCTAACACTAAACCTAACCCTAACCTTAACACTAATCCTAAACCTATCCCTAACCCTAACCTTAACCCTAACTGTAACACTAATATTAACCCTAAGCCTAACACTAACTCTATCTCTAAACACAATCTTAATCATAACTCTAGCCTTAACCCTAAACCTAACACAAACCCTAACTCTAACACTAACACTAAACCTAACACTAATGCTAACTCTAACCATACCCCTAACTCTAAATCTAACCCTAACCTTAAACTGAAACCTAACCCCATCCCTATCCCTAATACAAACACTAAAAATAACCCTTATACGAACCCTAATCATAACCCTAAACCTAACACTAAACCTAAATCTATCCGTAAACCTCATATTTACAGTAACCCC
This sequence comes from Marmota flaviventris, assembly GCF_047511675.1. Classification (NCBI taxonomy): domain Eukaryota; kingdom Metazoa; phylum Chordata; class Mammalia; order Rodentia; family Sciuridae; genus Marmota; species Marmota flaviventris. The sequence continues at coordinate 115,416 of NW_027288435.1, forward strand.
AACCCTTACCCAAAGCCTAACTCTAACTTTAGCTCTAACACTAACTTTAAACCTAACACTAACCCTAAATCTATCCCTAACTCGAACCCAAACCCTAACCCAAAATCTAACCTAACCCGAACACTAACCCTAAACCTAATTATAAACCTAAATCAAACACTAATGGTAACCCTATCCCCAAGCCTAACACTAAGCCTAAGCCTAACCCTAACCCTAACCCTAAACCTAGCCTATATGTAACCCTAACCTTCACCTTAACCTGAATCCTAACTGTAACCATAACCCTAATCTTAACCCTAACCTTAACCCTAACACAAACTCTAACACAACCCTAACACTCACCCTAACCCTAAACCTAACACTAACTCTAACACTAACCGTAACCCTAGCCCTTTCCCTAACCTAACACTAACGCTAACCCTAAAAATAACACTAACCCTAACATTAAAATTAACCAAAACACTAATACTAACTGTAACACTAATCGTAACACTAACTGTAACCCTAACACTAACCCTGATCCTAACCCTAATAGGACCTCTCACCTTAACCCTAACACTAACCCTAACTGCAACAGTAACCCTAACTTTATACTAACCCTAACCCTAACACTAACCTAGCCCTAAACCTAAAAAAATGCTAATACTAACCCTAACACTAACCGTAACCCTAACCCTTACATTAACACTCAACCTAACGCTTACCCTAACCTAACACTAAACCTAACCCTAACCCTAACACTAACCCTAACACTAAACTTAACCAAAACACTAATACTAACCATAACACTAACTCTAAATCTAACCCTAACCCTAACAATAACCCTAACCATAACCATTACTTGAACTCTCACACTAACCCTAACAATAAACCTAACCCTAATGCTGGGAGCCATTAGCCAAGTAGGTATGACAATTTCCTTGCCAGCATACCCCATGTTGCTTAGTGGAAGGACTCGTGGAAATAGGACATTTTGCAGTGACATTGCATGTAGGTGACCTTGCTCAAGGACCAGGGTGGATCTGGGTTTAGGGTGTTCCTGGTTTAGGATAATCCAGGTTTAGGGCGTTCTCAGTTTAGGACAATCCAGGTTTAAGGTTATTCCTGCTGGGAATAGGGCGTATCCTGCTGCCTGAGTTCCCCTTGAGTTCTCACGGGATTCAGACAGTATTTTTTGGGAGACAGAAGCCCAGTGGGGGTGGATTTGGGCAGAGAACGTGGATTTCCCCAGAACGTGATTGTAGACGACTGGTGGGAGTTCGGGAATAAAGAGTTATTGTTTGAATGTACAAGCTGTGTGGTGGCTCGTGATTTTGTGCCCAGCCAGACTGTGGCACCCTAACACTAACCCTAACCCTAAAACTAAATCTAAACCTAAAACTAACCCTAACACTAACCTTAAAACTAAACCTCAACATAACCCTAACCCTAACTCTAACCTTTCACTAACCCTAACCCTAACTGTAACCCTAACCCTAAATCTAAAGCTAATCGTAAACCTAATCTTAACATTAACCCTAATCTAACCATAATATGAACGCTAACCCTGACCCTAACCATACACCTAACCGAACCCTAACCCTAACACTAAAACTAACCCTAACAGTTACCCTAGCCCTAAAACTAACCCTATCCTTAATCTAACCCTAACCTAACCCTAACCCTAACCTAACCCTAACACTAACCCTAACACTAACACTAATCCTAATTCTAACAATAACCCTAAATGTATCTCTAAACCTAACCCAAACAGTAATCCTAACCCTAACCCTTATTCTAACAGGAATCCTAACCCATACGCTAACCCTAACACTAACCCTAACCGAAACCCTAAAACTAACCCTAACCCTACCCTTAAACATAACCCTAACCCTAACCCTAACACTAACCATAATCCAACCATAACCCTAAAACTAACCCTAAAACAAATCCTAACCCTAATGCTAACCCTAACATCAACCCTAACCCTAACACCAACCCTAACCCTAACCCTAACACTAACCCTAACACTATTCTTAATCCTAACTCTAACCATAATTCTGACACTAACCCTAAACATAACTAAAAACTAACCATAAACCAAACCCCTACACCAACTTTAACCCTAACCCTAAACCTTACTCTAAACCTAACCCAAACCATAACACTAACCCTAATGCTAACCCTAACCCTTATTCTAACACTAACTCTAAACCGAACACTACACAACCTAACCCTAACTTTAACAATAAACTTAACCCTAACCCAAAGCCTAACACTAACCCCAAAACTATAACTAATCCTAAAACTTTCACTAACACTAACCCTAACCCAAAAACTAATTCTAACCATATACCTAAACACAACCAAAACACTAACACTAACACTAATCCTAACCCTAAACCTAACACTAAACCTAACCATTACCCTAAACTTAACTTTAATCCTAACCGTTATCCTAACACTAACCCTAACCCTAACCCTAACCCTAAACCTCAAACTAACCCTATACCTAAAACTATCTCTAACCCTAACCCTAACCCAAACCCTAAACCTAACTCTAACCCTAAGAGAAACATTAATCCTAACCCTAACCCTAACCGTAAACATAAACTTACACCTAACCCTAACCCTAAAATTATCCCTAACACTTACCCTAACAGTAACCAAAACACAAACTAACAACCTAACTGTAAACCTAACACAAACCCTAACCCTCAGCCTAACCTTTGAACAAATCATAACTCAACCACAACCCTAACCCAAACCTAACCTAAACCCTAACCCTAACCCTTACCCTACACTAATCCTAACCATAATCAGAAACCTAACACTAACCTTAACATTAACCCTAAACCTAACCAAAACAATACCCTAACCCTACCCCTATCCCTAACACTAACCCTAAACCAATCCTAACAGTAAACCTAACACTAACACTAACCCTAACCCTAACCCTAACCCTAACACTAACACTAACCCTAACTCTAACCATACACGAACCCTAACCCTAACACTAACCCTAACCCTAAACCTAACCCTAATTCTCACCCTAACACTAACCCTAAACCTAACTCTAACCCTAACACTAACACTAAACTTAACCCTAACCCCAAATCTATCACTAACCCAAACCCTAAACATAACCCTAACCCTAACCCCCACCCTAAACCAAACCCTAAAATGAACCCAAAATCTTACATGAACCCTAACCCTATAACTAACCTTAAACCTAACCCTCACCCTAACACTAACCCTAACACAAAAACTAAACCTAACCCTAACCCTAAACCTAATTCTAACCCTAACCCTTAGGCTAACACTGTATTTAACCCTAAATTAACCCTAATCCTAACCCTATCACTAATCCTAACACTAAAACTAACCCTAACCCTAACTGTAACACGAACCCTAAACCTATCTCAACCCTAACACTATATCTAACCCTATCCATAAGTCTAAACCTAACACTAACACTAACCCTAACCCTAACACTAACTGTAACCCTAAACCTAACACGAACCCTAACCCTAACTGTAACACTAACCCTAACCCTAACTCTAACCATAAACGTAACCCTATATATAACCCTAACCAAAACACGAACACTAACCCTAACCCTATCCCTAAACCTAACACTAACTCTAACCCTAAACATAACCTTAACCCTAACCTAACCCTAACCCTAAAACTAACCCTAATCCTAACCACAACCCAAAACTTACCTGAATCCTAACTGTAGCCATAAAACTAACCCTAATATAAACCCTAAAACTAACCCTAGCACTAATCATAACCCTAACCCTAATATTAACACTAAAGCAATCTCCACCCTAACTCTAACCTTAACTGTAACCCTGACCCTAACACTAACCCTAAACCTAACTCTAACTTTAACTCTACCACTAACCCTAACCCTAAGAGTAACCCTAACCCTAACCCTTACCTAACTCTAACCCTAACTCTAAAACTAACCCTAACCCTAACCCTAAACTTAACACTAATCCTAAACCTAACCCTAACCCTAACCCTTACCTAACTCTAACCCTAACTCTAAAACTAACCCTAACACTAAACCTAACCCTAACCTTAACACTAATCCTAGACCTATCCCTAACCCTAACCTTAACCCTAACTGTAACACTTATATTAACCCTAAGCCTAACACTAACTCTATCTCTAAACACAATCTTAATCATAACTCTAGCCTTAACCCTAAACCTAACACAAACCCTAACTCTAACACTAACACTAAACCTAACACTAATGCTAACTCTAACCATACCCCTAACTCTAAATCTAACCCTAACCTTAAACTGAAACCTAACCCCATCCCTATCCCTAATACAAACACTAAAAATAACCCTTATACGAACCCTAATCATAACCCTAAACCTAACACTAAACCTAAATCTATCCGTAAACCTCATATTTACAGTAACCCCAACCCTTACCCAAAGCCTAACTCTAACTTTAGCTCTAACACTAACTTTAAACCTAACACTAACCCTAAATCTATCCCTAACTCGAACCCAAACCCTAACCGAAAATTTAACCCAACCCGAACACTAACCCTAAACCTAATTATAAACCTAAATCAAACACTAATGGTAACCCTATCCCCAAGCCTAACACTAAGCCTAAGCCTAACCCTAACCCTAACCCTAAACCTAGCCTATATGTAACCCTAACCTTCACCTTAACCTGAATCCTAACTGTAACCATAACCCTAATCTTAACCCTAACCTTAACCCTAACACAAACTCTAACACAACCCTAACACTCACCCTAACCCTAAACCTAACACTAACTCTAACACTAACCGTAACCCTAGCCCTTTCCCTAACCTAACACTAACGCTAACCCTAAAAATAACACTAACCCTAACATTAAAATTAACCAAAACACTAATACTAACTGTAACACTAATCGTAACACTAACTGTAACCCTAACACTAACCCTGATCCTAACCCTAATAGGACCTCTCACCTAACCCTAACACTAACCCTAACTGCAACAGTAACCCTAACTTTATACTAACCCTAACCCTAACACTAACCTAGCCCTAAACCTAAAAAATGCTAATACTAACCCTAACACTAACCGTAACCCTAACCCTTACATTAACACTCAACCTAACGCTTACCCTAACCTAACACTAAACCTAACCCTAACCCTAACACTAACCCTAACACTAAACTTAACCAAAACACTAATACTAACCATAACACTAACTCTAAATCTAACCCTAACCCTAACAATAACCCTAACCATAACCATTACTTGAACTCTCACACTAACCCTAACAATAAACCTAACCCTAATGCTGGGAGCCATTAGCCAAGTAGGTATGACAATTTCCTTGCCAGCATACCCCATGTTGCTTAGTGGAAGGACTCGTGGAAATAGGACATTTTGCAGTGACATTGCATGTAGGTGACCTTGCTCAAGGACCAGGGTGGATCTGGGTTTAGGGTGTTCCTGGTTTAGGATAATCCAGGTTTAGGGCGTTCTCAGTTTAGGACAATCCAGGTTTAAGGTTATTCCTGCTGGGAATAGGGCATATCCTGCTGCCTGAGTTCCCTTGAGTTCTCACGGGATTCAGACAGTATTTTTGGGAGACAGAAGCCCAGTGGGGGTGGATTTGGGCAGAGAACGTGGATTTCCCCAGAATGTGATTGTAGACGACTGGTGGGAGTTCGGGAATAAAGAGTTATTGTTTGAATGTACAAGCTGTGTGGTGGCTCGTGATTTTGTGCCCAGCCAGACTGTGGCACCCTAACACTAACCCTAACCCTAAAACTAAATCTAAACCTAAAACTAACCCTAACACTAACCTTAAAACTAAACCTCAACATAACCCTAACCCTAACTCTAACCTATCACTAACCCTAACCCTAACTGTAACCCTAACCCTAAATCTAAAGCTAATCGTAAACCTAATCTTAACATTAACCCTAATCTAACCATAATATGAACGCTAACCCTGACCCTAACCATACACCTAACCGAACCCTAACCCTAACACTAAAACTAACCCTAACAGTTACCCTAGCCCTAAAACTAACCCTATCCTTAATCTAACCCTAACCTAACCCTAACCCTAACCTAACCCTAACACTAACCCTAACACTAACACTAATCCTAATTCTAACAATAACCCTAAATGTATCTCTAAACCTAACCCAAACAGTAATCCTAACCCTAACCCTTATTCTAACAGGAATCCTAACCCATACGCTACCCTAACACTAACCCTAACCGAAACCCTAAAACTAACCCTAACCCTACCCTTAAACATAACCCTAACCCTAACCCTAACACTAACCATAATCCAACCATAACCTAAAACTAACCCTAAAACAAATCCTAACCCTAATGCTAACCCTAACATCAACCCTAACCCTAACACCAACCCTAACCCTAACCCTAACACTAACCCTAACACTATTCTTAATCCTAACTCTAACCATAATTCTGACACTAACCCTAAACATAACTAAAAAACTAACCATAAACCAAACCCTAACACCAACTTTAACCCTAACCCTAAACCTTACTCTAAACCTAACCCAAACCATAACACTAACCCTAATGCTAACCCTAACCCTTATTCTAACACTAACTCTAAACCGAACACTACACAACCTAACCCTAACTTTAACAATAAACTTAACCCTAACCCAAAGCCTAACACTAACCCCAAAACTATAACTAATCCTAAAACTTTCACTAACACTAACCCTAACCCAAAAACTAATTCTAACCATATACCTAAACACAACCAAACACTAACACTAACACTAATCCTAACCCTAAACCTAACACTAAACCTAACCATTACCCTAAACTTAACTTTAATCCTAACCGTTATCCTAACACTAACCCTAACCCTAACCCTAACCCTAAACCTCAAACTAACCCTATACCTAAACTATCTCTAACCCTAACCCTAACCCAAACCCTAAACCTAACTCTAACCCTAAGAGAAACATTAATCCTAACCCTAACCCTAACCGTAAACATAAACTTACACTAACCCTAACACTAAAACCATCCCTAACACTTACCCTAACAGTAACCAAAACACAAACTAACAACCTAACTGTAAACCTAACACAAACCCTAACCCTCAGCCTAACCTTTGAACAAATCATAACTCAAACCACAACCCTAACCCAAACCTAACCGAAACCCTAACCCTAACCCTTACCCTACACTAATCCTAACCATAATCAGAAACCTAACACTAACCTTAACATTAACCCTAAACCTAACCAAAACAATACCTAACCCTACCCCTATCCCTAACACTAACCCTAAACCAATCCTAACAGTAAACCTAACACTAACACTAACCCTAACCCTAACCCTAACCCTAACACTAACACTAACCCTAACTCTAACCATAACACGAACCCTAACCCTAACACTAACCCTAACCCTAAACCTAACCCTAATTCTCACCCTAACACTAACCCTAAACCTAACTCTAACCCTAACACTAACACTAAACTTAACCCTAACCCCAAATCTATCACTAACCCAAACCCTAAACATAACCCTAACCCTAACCCCCACCCTAAACCAAACCCTAAATGAACCCAAAATCTTACATGAACCCTAACCCTATAACTAACCTTAAACCTAACCCTCACCCTAACACTAACCCTAACACAAAAACTAAACCTAACCCTAACCCTAAACCTAATTCTAACCCTAACCCTTAGGCTAACACTGTATTTAACCCTAAACTAACCCTAATCCTAACCCTATCACTAATCCTAACACTAAAACTAACCCTAACCCTAACTGTAACACGAACCCTAAACCTATCCCAACCCTAACACTATATCTAACCCTATCCATAAGTCTAAACCTAACACTAACACTAACCCTAACCCTAACACTAACTGTAACCCTAAACCTAACACGAACCCTAACTCTAACTGTAACACTAACCCTAACCCTAACTCTAACCATAAACGTAACCCTATATATAACCCTAACCAAAACACGAACACTAACCCTAACCCTATCCCTAAACCTAACACTAACTCTAACCCTAAACATAACCTTAACCCTAACCTAACCCTAACCCTAAAACTAACCCTAATCATAACCACAACCCAAAAACTTACCTGAATCCTAACTGTAGCCATAAAACTAACCCTAATACAAACCCTAAAACTAACCCTAGCACTAATCATAACCCTAACCCTAATATTAACACTAAAGCAATCTCCAAACCCTAACTCTAACCTTAACTGTAACCCTGACCCTAACACTAACCCTAAACCTAACTCTAACTTTAACTCTACCACTAACCCTAACCCTAAGAGTAACCCTAACCTAACCCTTACCTAACTCTAACCCTAACTCTAAAACTAACCCTAACCCTAACCCTAAACTTAACACTAATCCTAAACCTAACCCTAACCCTAACCCTTACCTAACTCTAACCCTAACTCTAAACTAACCCTAACACTAAACCTAACCCTAACCTTAACACTAATCCTAGACCTATCCCTAACCCTAACCTAACCCTAACTGTAACACTTATATGAACCCTAAGCCTAACACTAACTCTATCTCTAAACACAATCTTAATCATAACTCTAGCCTTAACCCTAAACCTAACACAAACCCTAACTCTAACACTAACACTAAACCTAACACTAATGCTAACTCTAAACCATACCCCTAACTCTAAATCTAACCCTAACCTTAAACTGAAACCTAACCCCATCCCTATCCTAATACAAACACTAAAAATAACCCTTATACGAACCCTAATCATAACCCTAAACCTAACACTAAACCTAAATCTATCCGTAAACCTCATATTTACAGTAACCCCCAACCCTTACCCAAAGCCTAACTCTAACTTTAGCTCTAACACTAACTTTAAACCTAACACTAACCCTAAATCTTTCCCTAACTCGAACCCAAACCCTAACCCAAAATCTAACCCAACCCGAACACTAACCCTAAACCTAATTATAAACCTAAATCAAACACTAATGGTAACCCTATCCCCAAGCCTAACACTAAGCCTAAGCCTAACCCTAACCCTAACCCTAAACCTAGCCTATATGTAACCCTAACCTTCACCTTAACCTGAATCCTAACTGTAACCATAACCCTAATCTTAACCCTAACCTTAACCCTAACACAAACTCTAACACAACCCTAACACTCACCCTAACCCTAAACCTAACACTAACTCTAACACTAACCGTAACCCTAGCCCTTTCCCTAACCTAACACTAACGCTAACCCTAAAAATAACACTAACCCTAACATTAAAATTAACCAAAACACTAATACTAACTGTAACA